>NC_056735.1:1977649476-1977786976 GCF_019279795.1 Protopterus annectens | reverse complement strand
TTCCAAGTAAACAAATGCAAATAAATAAATAAATGTTATATATATACATGGATAGATATATAAATATAGATAGATATAGATAGCTATATATATATATATATATATATATATATATATATATATATATATATATAGGATCGAGGACGTTGCAGTGGTGGTGCTGCGGTAGTATTGTCGCCTCACAGTAAGACGTTGTCCTGTTCGATTCTCAGCTAGAGCGTCTTCTGTGTGGAGACATGCATGAATAGGCATACCTTTGTTGAAGGTTGTGCGTCAGGGCTAGCAACTTGGCACGTAAAAATCTACTGCCAGTCATTAGTGGACCGGAGTTCTGCTGTGGCGACCCCTAACTGGGAAAAGCCGAAAGACACAACAACAACATGGATCTAGGATGTTTGCTCGAATGAGCAAACGTCCAAATCCATAAGCACCGAGCACACTTTAACGAAAGCGCTTTTATCGAAAAAAGTGCTTTCGTTAAAGCGTGTTCCTAAAAAAAAAAAAAAACACTACATTAATGTTTTAGCAGGGGGACTTTGCCCCCCTGCACCCACCCATACACCCCCCTACTTTAATATGCTCCCTCCGAGACCACACTACAGTGGGGAAAAGGGAATTTTCCTTTATCTGCACTGTAGAATGGCCTCGGGAACAGGCATACTTACGCAAAAGTGCTTCTTCGGTAAACAGCACTTTCACATAAGTATGCCCAGCCGTTTCGGTTTCGGACATTTGCTCATTTGAGCAAACATCCTAGACCCATATATATATATATATATATATATATATATATATTTTTATATATATACACACACACACACACACACACACACACACACACACACACACACACACACACACACATTTATTATGTAAAGCAGTATGCTTTAAAGAAATGAGCTGTGTTTGGTGCTTGGGTTATGTTTGCTAATATCTTGCACCCTATGCACACCTGGAATTTATTTCTGTATCTTTTTGTTCAGTTTATCAACTAGGTTTCCTTTTGTTACACTGAAAACCCTCTTGGCTTTACCAGACTAAAATAAAACTTGTCACATCTGCTGTCAGCCGTACAAACTGTCCTTGTGCCAGACTGAGTAACAAATCTGAGGTCTGTATGTCTTTCCTTGTTGATTCATTTGAGATAATTTCCATGTTTAAGGGAAAAAGGCCTATAATTGTAAATGTGTTTATAATTATGTGATATTAAAGGAATTACAATAGAATGCATCTAGTGTTGATCCTGCATATAGGGCATACAGAGTTGTAATTTTATTACATATCAGCATTGTTCTTCAGTTTCCTTGGTTGCAGCTTTTTGGCTTTTGACAGACCTTCTAAAGTATCAATTAAGACTTTTTGTGTCTTCCTTTCATGTCAGATATAGTTGTAGAAGTAGCAACCAGCAAGTGATTTATGTTTAAATACATTTATATTAACTGCACCAAAGCAGTCTTTATGAATTCAGAAATCTTTAATCCTCCAAAAAGTCAAACGTGACATTACTGTTTGAAAATGATTCCTTAGCATGAACACAAACCCCACCAACTGCCTGAATGCCTGCAAATCTCTTGAAAGCTTTTAAACTGATCAGTCAAGCTTAGGATTCAGTCATTTGGAGAATCATAGCTGTGAGGCTTTGGGGCCTCATTGTGAAAGACTAATAAATATGTAAATGATTTTAAAGCTTGTAGGAACACAGGTTACCCTGCTTTTTCTTGCCACCTAAGGAGCAAGTGCAGTTTGATTAAGATGGTTTTCCACGACCCTAAAAATGCATCATATGCATTTTCTCTGTGATGAATTTAAGCTGTGAAATCAAATATTGCTGTTATTGAGCAAATAATAATTTTGTACATACATCAATCAAAGATATTTACAATGGAAACTTGTAAGAAACTTATTTTAACATATACTACAATTTATTAACTTGTCTTATTCATTTACATGTAGTTTTTGTTAGTTCCAGTGATGTCAACTTTATAAGAACATTTTAAGCTAAAAAATGTAATTAATCCTGCTGTTTATGATATTGCTGACCACTTTTTTGGCCAAAGCATCTTTTATCATTGTAACATAAAAAACATGAGTAAGACAAGTATTTTCATATTATTGTTCATACAAAAAATTATAATGCCATGGACTATGTGAGCTTTATCATGTCCTTTCATGTTCTTCATATATGCTGCTTTGTGTAGATGAATATCTCATTGGTCACAAAGGATGCATCCCCTTGATGTTTTTACAGTTCTCAGAATATCATAATTAAAACTAAACATTCACCAAGTGCATAAAGACAGTATTAAATTAATTAGTCAAAAGAGTTTATTTCATTATGTTTTGTTAATATATGGGGAGTTTCTGTAAACTGAGTCAATATACTTCTGTCTGGCAACCATCTTGCGCAACCTACTGTTCCACGATAACACATTTTTTGCTCTATACATATTACTAGTATGCCTTTGAATCTCAGAGCAGGGCTTAATGGTTTTATTACATATGGCATAGAACTAAGCATGTACTTTTGAAGTTAATGAAAAAAATGGTCTATATTTGAGTAATATGCATTGACAAAGTCATTAAGGCTACTCACATTACTGTGTAGTTTAACAGTGAATAGTCAAATCCATAATGAACTGTGATCCAAATTTCCCAGTGGTGCTGATGGTTGCTGGGAAATTATACATAGAGAGTTACATGGTACCAGATGTAAAATATTAATACCCTTTGCCTATGAGTGTTTTCAATTACTGGTTAATGTACCCAACTGATGGGGAGTTGTAAAATTATTTTTATGATGGCCAGTACCACTGCCTTTTTCTTAGCCTATTTCAGTGCAACTAAAGTCACCAGTAATCAGTGTGGGTACTGTAGTAGGGATCCACGAACAAATATCTCAAACACAAACCAGGGATCCCACATTTTCAAATTAACATTGATGAAGCAAAACATTAAAGTCCACAGAAAACAATGCAAGCACTTTTGTTAGGGGGATTGACCCCTCCGCATACCTCCTCTTTCTTAAATATAACAACTTGCATGATTACATAACCACAGGGGGTACAGGTAGATATTACTGGAAATTGAAAAAAAAAACAGTTTTGCTTCCCATCTATGGTGCCCTACTGGTGAAATCCATTCTGTAGTTTGGAAAGTCAAACTCAGATGAAAATACCCCCTCAGCCCTAAACCCAAACCCTCAAATCCAAAAGAAACAAACTTCACTATGAACATCAAAATGGTGCAACAAAATATCACATACAAAACAAGGATACTCACTGTAAATGTACTTTAATTTGTTTAGTGCATTGCTCATGCAGCCAGAGCAAACACCATGATCTCTTTTGTACTAATTTTAGAAAGATTGCTCAGAAATTCTGACTTCAGAATTCTTATAATGTAATACAAAACAACCTTTGACACTGAGTTACACTGCAACATTTGTGTGTAATGTGCCAACTGTAATTTCATAGATGGTTCTGGCAATTACCTGAGATGACCTGTTGTTGTTTGTTATGGATACCATGCCCATTCTGCAATATTATTTCAATCAACATGGTGATAGCTGACATACCTTTGAAAAAGACCTGAGAAGCATATGTCTCAGTCCTCACAATTATGGCACATCTATTAATGTTAACTATGAAACAGTAATTCACATTATTTTCGTTAAACTACCAGTAGTTGCCCAGCAGACTTTAAAAATATTGTTTCTCAAAATATGTATTATGGTTCAGATGTTTACCTCTAGAAAGTCAATAGTTCCATTCTCAGTTTGTCAGTTAGCCTGTATAACAACTTCGTAGCTTAAGTGAAAGCAATCAGATCCAAAACACTTCAAGCCAGTAACAAAATCTTCCCTGACAGTTATTAAATGGGTCTCAGTGTCATAACCTGACATTATACGAATATGCAATTGAACAGGTGAGGCCATGGTATTATTTCATTAAAATGAATTTGTATTTGTGACTAAAGAGTAAATAAACAATAGCCTTTATGGCTCCTTATTAAAATGTTGGGATTAACACCAATATCACCATAGCTAGGAGAAAAGGGAATATTTGAATATTCTGAAAAATGGCAATTTTGGATTTAAAATAAGTACATCCAGATTTTTGGCCTTTCAGAATCCTCGTTTCATGACTTAGATTCATAGGGTTACTACTCTTTGCAGTGATTTAGTGTAAGTCGCAAGGATGTATTCTAAGAGTGCACACACTCACATGTATGGCACTGTCATTTAGTGTAGTGTTTTTATTTAAAAGTATTCCTAGAGTAATAATAAAACACTCATAAGTTTTAGGCCTGGTAAAAACACCCGTAAGTTTTAGGCCAGGTAAGACACTATTGCAATTTCTTTGTGTATGCTATTTAATGGTTTGTTAGTAACACAAATTACCTAAAATATAATACTGCATTCATTAACTATGGTTGGGTTAGTAAAAGAAATACTGCTTTTAGGTTATAATAACTGCAGTTTGACAGTGCCCCTTCATGACATGCTTCTGTTAGCATCATGCTTGTCTTTTTCCTTTTGCATTTTTCCTCACATTACTTTGACTTGGTGGAGATACGTTAACTCCGAAGTCAATTATCTCTTCTCCTCCCTTGCAGATTCACAAAATATGAAGCAGTTCCATCTAGGAGTTACGGTTTAAGGATAGCTACAGGGGTTGTCAGAATGGCCCAGAGGACTAGCTACCAAGGGCCATCACCAGCTGATGATCTCATGTCAGCACTGTCAGATAGTGTCTGACCCTCCCAGTGGCCCAGTGGTTCTGGGATTGTTGCTCCTGGAAATTTGCAATTCATCACAGAAGAGATGATTTGTGGCAAGATGTTGGCCAACCAGACACTCAGCTGCATCCTGTGCCACAGTTTCTGCTGCAGCAATGGTTTGTCAACAGGTGCAGTGACATGAGCATTTACCAGAGAGAGGGTCTTCACACCTCTCCAGTGAGCTACCCATACCCCCATCATCAGACCCCCAAAAACCATAACAGAGGAAGATAGTGGTGAATATGCCTTGTCTTCCAATCTTTCAATTCTTCATCTGCTAGACTTGCAGAATGGAGACACAAAGGGAAATGTCACTGAAACACACAAACAGGTAGCAACGATACATACCGTATCTTATAGCTAGCTGTTCCCACTTACTGTGACACCTCCCTGTATTGAGATGAATCTCCTGATGAGCTGAAAGAATAAAGTACAAACATAATTAGCACCTCCTTGAGGGTTATCCATCTATTTTGAGGCTGGAAAAACAACTCACGCATTCAGTGCATCTTCACAATTATGTGCAGTTTCAGAGCAGTGTCACTTCAAGTCATCATAGCTGTCATGGCATTGTTCAACAAACCCTTGGGTACCCATTGTCTTAATAAGCTTGAGGCCCAGGTTATGCCAGGCAACCACTTTTTTGATGAGTCCTTCATATGAATCCAGAAGTTGATGCCTAAAGGGGGCATGATGAAGATAAAGAAATATATTCCTTGTCCTAACACGTCATGCAGGAACCCTGAATCTGTAAATGCTATCAGCCATCTCTGTCTCATAGGATGCTAAAAGTCAGTTGGCATACCAAACTGTCAGCAGCTGTCATAAATACACATAACCATGAATCTCATTCTGAGTGGGCATTTGCTCCTCAGTTGTGCAATACACATACATACATCAACCTCCTGCACCAAGCCGTAAAAAGTGAGAACACAATAAAGCTGTCTTGGATGTGCTGCTCATTGTAACTCCATTACATGAAAGTGGAGTTAAGCAAATTACAATCATTCATGATAAAAGCACTGAAAACTGAAGAAACACGAACTAACTGAAATGAACAAAAAAGATGGCTAAGGGTTCAGCTCACAACCTTTTATTGTTAGTGCTTTCGTCCACTCGTTTAAATGACCTTCATCAGACAAGTCATCACTAAACCTTCCACACTTAAATAATGGAATACATCAATGACATCACATCACTCAAATTCCTATTTAAAGCTATACTCCAATGCTAAAACGTTTCAGCCATAAAACTATATACAGTTACCGAAATGACAGTACTTAATATTTATACAATTCATTCTTAAAATATGTACCATATATAAGAAATTATTAACTAAATAAAGACTAAAATTTTTGGAAATGTATAATATTTTCTTCACCTTTCAAGTGCTTTCAGTTTCAATATACATTTCAAAGAACAATAATCATTCAAGCCAGGGTGGGCATGGGCATTCAACCTCAGTTCCCACAATACCTCCCTTTCTTCCAATTTCAAAGCCCATGGATCCCCTCTAGCATCTTTTGGAACCTGTTCAATAGCTAAATAATGAAAAAAATGGTCTGGGTTCTCCATGATGTGTTTAGCCAGTGCTTTTATACTATTTTGTTTCCCTGTGTTGTAATGATATTCATAAATACATTGTTTTAGCATTGGAGTATAGCTTTAAATGGGGACTTGAGTGATGTGATGTCATTGATTTATTCCATAAGTTATGTGTGGAAGTTTTAGTGATGACTTGTCTGATTTAAATAAGTGGACAAAATCACTAACAATAAACAGCTGTGAGCTGAACCCTTAGCCATCTTTTTTGTTCATTCATGATACTCATGGCCTGCGTAGCTGTAGATACATGTGTTTTCCAGGAAAGGCATACATTTTCCATTTAAACAAATGATCAGCTATTGGGGCTATAATAGATTACTAGGCATGTTTTCTAGGAGTATGCGTACATGAAACATAAACATCTCTACTGTAATTCAGAGACCTGCAATTGTGAGTCCTGCATTTAAAAAAAACAGTGAAACTGCAGAACAGTGAATGTTGGCAATCAGCTTTTTAAAGTTGTTTTCTGCAAGGTAGTAAGGCTTCTTGCTCCCACCAGTATGGAGGGATGCAACTCCATATGCCTGATACTTATGTATATTAACTCTGAGAATGCCATACCTTGGAGACGAGGAAATACTCTGAGGTGCATTAACCTTGTACTTAGAAAATGTATCTCCACATTCACACATTCAGTTTTGTTATTCCTGGATTTGCACCTAGACATTTCTGACTTTTAAAACTGTTACAATAGGATAATTGTTAATTGTCTACATGTATTATTGAGCCCAGCATCAGTTAAAGATTGTTTGGTTTTTGGGTGGGGATGTATAATGCAAAGCGAGCGAACTAGCTCATTGGCTATCCTCTGTCAAGAAGTCTTATGTGGTGCTATAGTGTGAAGTATAATGCCTACATACTGTGAGTGTGTATTTTGGAACATTACATACGTCATATCCGCAGGCAGTTTTACAGAGACGTATCATATGGTACCACAGCGTAATAATTATAAAAGCGACATATGGTAAATATGCTGTTTGGGGGGGGGGTTTGCACATGCTATATCAGCAAACTATTTTATAGGCTATCCACTCTTGGACAGTACTAAATGGTACCACAGCACAATGTATAAGGCTTTGATACTGTGAATATGTTTGTTTGTTTACTTGGTTGTTTGTTTTTAGGGAGTTACACACAAATCAGGTACATGCTCAGTACTTCTACATATAGTCATAGCAATCCATATCATCATGGACAAACTGCATTCAGTGTATCTACTGGATGAGGCAGACACAGGGTGAATAATTTCAGCAATGTGGAAAACATTCTGGTGCAAACCCTCAAGGTGCATGACATTTTGGTGTTGGCTAGTGAGGGTGCCGACCAACCACTCTGTGATCAGGTACATCAGTCTGCTTTTCAGGATATAAATAAGCATGGCTGGATAGCTATAACTGCACAGTGAGCTAGGTTCACCACTGTTTGGCTTGCATGTTCTGTGATGCCAAGCAGAAGGTACTATAGATTGCAAGGGAGAGGTCCACTATAGGAGACAGGCCAAGAGACGACAAGACTGTCAGAAAAGGAAAAGGAAAATTTCCTTGTATCACTGTGTGGAGAGGTTGAAACAGGAATTTTCCCAGTTAGGAGTATAAATGTTGGCATTGGCCTGACCTGTTCCATCCATGTCTTAATTGGTGATAGACCAGGTTAGCTGTATACAGCAATGGTTTACATACACATATGTTACATTAGTGGGTGTACCTAACAAAATAGGCATAATGCACATTTCTTTTCTTAGACACTCAGGAATTCAACAAGTGAAAGTAAGGTTGCATAAGAAGTAATTGGCTGCTAACAAAACCCTGTCCTGCACGTCACAAGGACACCCTTGTAGCATATTATAAGGTGTTCTCTATGGTGTTTTCTATGTTATGCATTCACAAGTAGAAGTGGTGATGGTCAACATGCAGAAGTGGGTGAGGCTGGACAAGTTGCTGATGTGCATAACATAGCAGGGTCTGGCAAAGCTACTCAGACACATGAAGAAGTGTTGATGACCTAGTGACCGTAAAGACTATCCAAC
The DNA here is from genome assembly GCF_019279795.1 of Protopterus annectens. Lineage (NCBI taxonomy): Eukaryota > Metazoa > Chordata > Ceratodontiformes > Protopteridae > Protopterus > Protopterus annectens. The sequence goes on along the minus strand of NC_056735.1, from coordinate 1,977,778,566 downwards.
TCCTAGGTGAAGAGTAATCTTTGACAGAGAGTATATTCAAGATGTGCCAGAAACTCCAACTCCAGATATGCACACTCCTTCCTTGATGGGCATACCTTCTGAAGGCCAACAACACAAGGGCACTCCATTTCATAAAACATCACAGTTATCCCCTGAGGTTTGCAGAGTATTTGACATTAATCAGTAGATATGCTGGAGTATGACCCGGGGACAGTCTGCAATGCAGTCCTTAATGGAGCTGGTCAGTGCATTATGTGGCCTCGATGATGATGATACTCAGTTACGTGAAAACATGGAAACCAGATATCATGAAGTGATGTATAACATGAAGGCAATAGGGTCACACAATGCCAAATGAGCATCAGCCTATATAAAATTGTCAGTGCTGTCATGCCTACCCAGATTGGAAGTATCTGTGATCGGGGTGGAGTACAGACATGGGGTGGTCCAGTACATGAGCCACTGTAGGAAGGTATACTCAACAGCTATGTCTTCAGCTATCAGAAGGCCTGGTACTCCTTGTCCTGTATGATTGTGACTACCTAAATCAAGGACTGGCACCCCTCAACAACAAACATCATCCAGGCCCAGGTTACATAGTAGCATGCTATCTCTGCCACATGAAGACATGACCATTGCACTTACTAACCTGTAAAACCAGAGCAGGATAAAGTTACAAAGGCCTGTTGCCTCAAAATAGCAAAGTAACACCAGAAGTTCGGCACAAAGTGGCTTCCTTTCTATGTCATGGAAGGATATAATCGCTAACACTATATATTTTTAAAGTGATCTCATCCTCAGTACCATGTGCCAATGATAGGTGAAATGTGTCCCACATCCATTTCCTTTTTCCAGTTTTGTCTTGCTGTGTACCCTGGCATTTGTGCACCTTCCTCATAAACCCACCACCCCATCTCATCACGTCATTTGTATTGGCAGTCTTATGTTACTGTGTCTTCTGGTACCCCCTGCAAATGATGATGACTTTGACCTGCACCACCCTCCATCACATGTGATATTGAAATAATATCTGGTGCACAATGAAAACATTCTATGCAAATGACAGTAAAGTCTAAGAGGAACACTGCATGCATCATGTTTAAGGTTTTCCCTCATATACGTCATGGCCGAAAGTTGTTAGCCATATGTTGTTGCCTTACCAGTACTACCATATATTGCTCCCATCATTGCCTTGAGATTTTTACTGACCAGACCTCATATTGTTTATGATCATCATTTGCCACCCACACCTTCTGTTGTTGCTGAATAGTGTAGTGCAGCCACAAAGTCAGTACGTTTATCCAGGCGATGTACTATCATATTGCAGAGTATGGCACAGATTACAAACGTCTTGCTGGCTATATCATCATTTAATAATTATTCCATTTGTTTTGTACCTGATCTTGTTTCTTTTCACCTTCTTGTAAAATCTTTTATTTTCTTTCCTATGTTTGTTTCATCATTACTTATATCATGAAGGCTAGGAGGGGCAGAGAAATTAGGTTAACTAAATGGTTCTAAAATAAGCGTCATTAAAATAGTTCATAAACTTAAGTATTTAAATGTGTTATCAGTCACAGATTACCAGCATTGTGCCACAAATAAATAGCATTAGCCTGGAACCATGGTTCTGAGTTTGTACAAAAGCAAGGGTTCCAAGCATTTTTCTCTCTCTCTCTCGCCACAGCCGGTCATCAGCTGTCAGCAGTTCCTCTCCTCATTCACCAGGTCTACTGAACCTACCTTAGCTTCGCTTGGCTGAAGCTAACCCCCATTTGGGCCAGTGAGAAGACTGAGAACACTGATGCAGCATTATATTGCTGCCAGGGAGTGTCCCCTAACCTCTACAACCCCACAGTAAAACTTCCCTTCTCCTCAGTTACTACCTATGGCTGGTATATGTACAGTTCCACTCATGTGAAACCTCCTGACCAAGTGATATGCTGCTTGTGATACAGAGCTCACCCTGTTATTAATGCTGCTATTAAAGTGAGCCTAGGCAACCTCCCTTCCCATGATGGGTAAGCTGGCACTAGACTCTCAGTCCCCTCCTCCTCTTCCCCACCCAGTCAGTTTCTCTAGTGCCTGTAGTGCAACACTCAACAGATTACTATCAAGCCCAAGCAATCTGGGGCACAGCAAGGCTTTATCTATCTGCACCACAGGGTTTGACAGCAAGAGCTTAAGATAAATTTTCAGATGTAATTAAATGAACAAGCAAACTCCACCTATATGTTAGTTGTATTTTTTCTTACCTCACAAATTAGTTGTTTATCTGTCTTAATAAATCCTGTTGTGATTTTCTACCATTATTTGATTTTGTGTTTAGCACACTGCATTTTCTTTACAAATGTATATTATCTTCTTCTGGTGTGTGTTACATTATTTTTACATCATATACAGTGCATGCTTGAGGCAAATCAGGAAGTTGGGGGTGGGATGACTAACATCTAAGTAATGTTAATAAATGTTAGTGCAACAGAAGCCACCACAGCTCAAGTCGTACCTATTGATCACAATGGTCACATTTCGCACACTTGGACAATGAATTAAGAGTTATTAGATTATAAAGAGCAACTAACTCATTTACATTTTCAATCCTGATGTTCAAATTTTCCTTAAAATGCTGTATTAGAGCAGGACACTAACAACAAGACAAGGAAGCAATGTAAAAAAAAAAGTCAGACTGCTGCTAACGGTCAAAAGTAGGCAATCACAATACTGTTGTAAGCTGCTGGAGAGAGAACCTCTATAAAATATCCTCTGTTCACTCACTCTCTCTCTCACCCTATTAAGTGACATCAGGGAGTTGAAACTTTTGACTGCTAAAATCGCATAGCTTGGCTGGCCCTCTCCTGATATTTTGAAGTATAACACATCAGAGAAGAATAATCACCACTTATGTTGATACAGAGAAATTAGGAATGCATGAAAGTTCAAGCATGTATTTTTCAGCTTTTAAGTGCGGTTGTCCTTTAAAGAATAAGCTACAGTGAACTTACCCTGTACATTAAGATGGATGAGATTTTCTGCCAATTATTTGTACATTCCTCAGTAAAGTTTCCATTTACTAATTAAAAATTGTGAATCCTCATCTGGTTCCTAATGCACATTAATTTGCTTATTTTTTCTTTTACAAATTAAGTGGTGTAAGGTCAAGAGAGCAAGTCAGAAATACAAATATTAACTGCAAACGATCATAAGTTCATAGGTTCATAGGTAGGTACTAGGCTATCGGCCCTGGGGGCCTATACAAGTCCAGCCAAAAAGGTACCCTGGCTTTTGCCACCCAAGAAAATAATTTTCCTGTGCCCCTGTCGAGCAGAGCCACAGAGGTGATTCCCAGGGTGAATTTCCTATTTCCCATCCAGTCATCAAGATTTTTCTTGAAGAGTGCTAATGAGGAGCTTTGTTTGATATAGATAGGTAGTTTATTCCAGAGTATGGGAAGTCTCTGGGACAGGAATCTATCCCTCCGACATGTTCTATTTATTCTGGTGACAAGTTTTTGGTCCATAGAGCGTGTAGCTCGAAGGGATTGGGATTTCTTTAAGTGGAGCATGTCCAACAGCTCTGGGTCTGACATAGCCCTGTATGTCAGGCAGAGATCACCTCTGAGTAGGCGATATGTGATGGAGTAAAGCTGGAGCTTTTTGAGATGGTCTGCGCAGGGCATCCGTTTGAGGCTGGTAATCCTCCCTGTGAGGTATCTCTGCGGCCCCTCCAGTTGTTGTAGATGTCTTGTGCGGTACACACCAAAAGGGGTGTTGTACTCTACAATGGGTCCAATGAGTGATGAGCAGAGGGGAACAATGACCTCTTTTTTTCTGGATGAGAAAGCTCCTGTGATGATACAGCTTCCTTTGCTTTGACATACAAGACCATGTCAAACCATGAGCTGTTGGACATGCTCCACTTAAAGAAATCCCAATCCCTCAGAGCCACACGCTCCAGGGATCTAAACCTTGTTATCGCAATGAACAAAACATGTTGGAGGGATAAGTTCCTGACTCAGAGACTCCTCATACTCTGGAATAGACTGCCCATACATGTCAAGCAGAGCTCCTCCTTGGACCTCTTCAAAAGGAACCTTGATGATTGGATGGGAGATAGGAAATTCACCCCAGGGATCATGTTAGTCACCTTGCTAGACAGGGGTCCAGGGAAGTAAATATTGTGGGAAGAAATATCCAGGGAATACTTATGGCTAGGCTTGCATAGGCCCTAGGGCCGATAGTCTAGTACCAACCTATGAACCTATGACCCATGTATTTCATCATGTCAGCTTCACTAATGTTTCTAATATTGGTTGCACCTCCATGTACAATAATTTTATGTTTATACTTGTCATAAATATGTGTATAGCTTTAGTGGTGTCAAGTATATTTAGTATATTAGAAACATCAGCACTCTTGTACATCTGTCCTCCCTACAAGTATAATAGTCTGTTCTCTTACTCAGGATGCAACCAACTACTCCCAGCACACTTCTAGTGTTAATGTCATTATCAGACACAGATAAATCAATATTCACTACTGTAATATTAATTAACTTTGAAAATTCACCATAAGTGTGTTATAGATTTCAAATTGTCATCATCATTTTTTTCTTAACTGCTTAAACTGGTGAGAGTTACAATACTAGCAAGCTAAGGAAGATGGGCCACACTATCCTAACCCCAGTAATAGCATGCAGCTCATCCTGAATGATCACTCAGCATTTTCAAGCAAGCTAAAAGACATACTGTCTGTAACATGTCCAGGGTCTGCTCTGGACCTTCCTCCAACAGGGCTGAGTCTGGTATATCATCTATGGGAGGTATTACTGTGGCTTCCTCAAAATGTGGCCAACTAACTCAACTATCTCCTCTAAGTATGGAAAAGCATTGGCTGTACTCTGAGGTCTTTCAAGACTGTCAAGCTCCTGACTGTAAGAGTGAATGAATCTATCTACACTGAGACATTTTTCTCATTTCTGCTGCTTGTCACTGCAATCTCAAACTTCATTCCCTTCCCAAAGCTCAGTAATGTAGGTAAGGAAGGAGACACTGAATAAATGGTAAACTGATAAATTCTTCCTATGACTTATGTCTCACATTAACTCCACAGTTCAGGGCAATGCCTGTAGTACTGTCATGGTGTGCCAGTCTGCTGGTCATTCTCCTGATCTCCTCTACCTTTACTTATAAACAAGACCACAATATATTTAAATCCCTGAGATAGCTGTTCTGCCCCCACCTGGAAGGAATAATGCACTCTTTTCCAGGAAAGAGCATCTAATTTGGAAGTGCGGATTTTCATCCCAGCTGCTTCTCACTCAGCATATCACTCCAGTGCACACTGGTGATCAAAGTTACTTGGGTCTAAGAAGAACATACTCTACAAACAAGAAAGGAGCAATCCTGACATCCCCAAATGGGGGACTCTTCAGAACTCTGACTCGTTTTGATATCTTGTCCACAAAATTCAAAAACAGAAACAAAAAAAGCACAAAAAAGCTCAAAGTTCTTATGCCCGCATCTGTTGTCACTTCCCTAACCCCAATCATGGTGTCCCCCAGCCTTTTGTGTCTCTTACTGTCCCTGTATCTTGTCTTGTTTGCCTGTTTGTTTGCATGTGCTTCCTCACCTTCCCAACTTACCTGACCCAGAAATAATGTCCCGTACCCAGCATTCCTCTCTTACTGAAGTAAAAACAAGGGCACCTGTCCCAGAAAAAAAATGTATTGTCTCATACATAGGTCTCCACTTATCACACATGTCTTCTTGACACAGTTGATTTGGTCCAACAGGCTATACATGATTGCATTGTTGTCACCCCTCTTTGTTGAGGTGACAGTCCAAATTTAGCTAATATTCTGTACATATTTTCATTTTACACTGTTGAAGAAATGTATAGCTATGGTTCTTTTCTATCTCCCTCCTGGACATTCCTATATTGCTTTCCCTTTGTCCTTCCCCCTGCTTGCCCCCCATTTCACCACTTTCCCATCTACCCCATTTTCACACCTTTAATCTGGTCATAAAATAGAATCACACACAACACACATAAGTAACAAAAATAAATCAATGTAGCCCTCCACGTTTTGGCCTGTATGTTTCAGCAGAGTTTGGCATTGCACACCAATACTAAGTGATGGTGAATGGCTATTCAGTGTTGTGTTTACCTCCACGCAATGCTGCTTAAACATGCTGCACATGGGTAACATACATTAACACATAGTAAATGTAGTATAAAGAATTATTTCATTGAATTATCACTACTTCTTCAAACCTATTGCATACACATGGATTCAAACCCTATATCATCTGGGTTCCAAAAGAAATGCGTCAGTGCATTTTCACCTGCTGTCACAGAGTCAGGTTAGCAGGAGGTGTGTTTCATACACTCATTACTCAGAACTCTCATAATTTTATCAATAAGGCTCACTGCTTAACTATGTGCAAACAGGGAAAGCAGTATAAATGTGTATCTCGCATGCGCAAACACTTTGCCATAGTCCACGGAACCCAGTTGCTCAGCCGTGCACTATGAAAAGTGCACCATAGTATGCACCACTGTTGTGTACTGTCCATTTAGTCTTCATCCCATGAAAGTACATCTCATATGTACACTGCAGCCTACTGTTACTTCCCCTCATGCACTGTAACCCTGGTCTGTCAATACTTGTTCACAAATATATCAACTACACTAGAGAAATAAATAACATATACTTTCTTATATACTACCCACATCTTTATAATGACAATACATATTCTATTTTTCAAATACTTGTAGTAATGTGGACATATAGTTTGTAAAGCTGTCTCATAAAGTATACCTGCACATGTAAAACACAACAGCAAAAAACACATATTGCACACTCATCAATCTGGTAACATGCATAACTTTAATATCTTGATAGTTGGACATGGCTAGCTCTCCATTTCATGTAGGCCTCCCAGCATCTATTCTTCAACATCCAATGTTCATGTCATCCACTATAGATTGTCCTGCAGCCTTGTAACAGTCAAACTTGTGCCATGGCACTTGCATAAAGTAATGAGTTCTCTAGCCTGTATACTTAGTTAGGTAGGGGTTATAATCTCACTACAGTCAACTGGGTTGTGCATATGTGTCTGTCTAGTCACAAGAACATAACCATGTATCTGGCAGTTGCCACTTCAATCCCATGGAGTACCAGTATTTTCACAGTTGCACATGCCTGGCCTCCCAACATCTTCTTTCCAATATCCAGTCCTGATGTCATCCATTATAAATTGTCCTGCAGCCTTGTAAAAGTCAGACTTGTGTTGTGGCATTTGCATTGAATACAGAGGTCTCTAGTCGGTGTACTTAGAGAGGTAGGCGTCCTGTTCGCACTGCAGTCAACTGGGGTATGTGTGTTTGTGCACGTGCTTGACATTTGAGCAGCATTTTCCTCCAGAGTGTGGGACACTACTATTACCATCTTCTCCTCACCAGACACTGCTGATGTCATCCCCTATAAAGTGTTGCCTGTCACTCTTGTGCTCAGACTTGTGCTGTGATACTTGCATTAAATACAGATACCTCTACTTGGTGTAGTTAACTAGGTAGGGGTTCCGTTGTCACTGTAGTCAACTGGTGTGTGTTGAGTGTGTGTGTGTGTGTGTGTGTGTGTGTGTGTGTGTGTGTGTGTGTGTGTGTGTGTGTGTGTGTGTGTGTGTGTGTGTTTGTGTACTTGCTTGACATTAGAGACAGCATTTTACACCAGCACGTGGGATACTGCTGTTACCATTTTCCTCTCACCAGACTCTGCTGATAACATCAGCTATGACTGATTTGTGGATGTGCAGCATTTCCATCAGGGCAAGGTCTTTTCACAAATAATTTATTCCTATACAATTGAAATGGTAAGTGGAATACACAAATAAGCACAGATGTGCATGTGGATACCACCAGACATATCATATTGGAGAAAATAGATAATCTACTAGCTGACTGCTTGTCTCACAAGTCACCCTCCTGTCACCACTGCCGTCAGCCAAAGTGTGCATTAAAATCTTACTCAGTTTCTATGCTAATGAGGGCAGAACATCTGAGTGCCCAGTACTGCTAATAACACAGAATCAGTAGGCTATGACAACATCACAGATTGCCTGTAGCATCACTCAGAATATAGACCTACCTGACACAGTTGAATACACACTTCCACACAGCCTTCAGACAGAATATGTTCCCATAGAAGGGTGTACATCAACATGCATCCATCTGAGTGGGGAGAGAACAGCTCCTGATGCATGCATGTATAGTCACATCCTGACTCTCCTCATCTGTGAGTTGACCAACATGTCATCAAGGACCTTTTCTAAATGGACACTGGTAATATCCCGGCAATGTGCAAAAGATGTGTGTGATTTGTTCATGCTACATCTATGTCTGTTACATATGTTAGATGCCCTTAAGAAGGTCATCAAGAGCATGCATGATGACAGCGTTATCATCCTGTGGAATTTTACCAGGCCAAGTTATTCGACACAAATCCACAGTGAGGTATTAACCCAACACTGTCACAAGTGGCCAGACCATTGGATCACATTCACTGCATCTAAATATGTTGAAGTGTATGAAATTACCTATATCTTGAGCCCAGTTATCAGGCCCGTACATCAGGGCTGTGTGCTAGGCCCTTTCCTGTCCATTATTTAAGTCACAGATGTCAAGAATGACATACATATCCTGTGTCAAAAAAGCTGTCTGGAGGAATGCAGATTCTGGATACTCATTGAATCCAACTGTGATAATATATATAGTATAATACTAACAATATCAACATACACCAAAGATTGCTGCCACAGTCATGAAGACACATGAGTTGAAACAAAAACATGGGGGGATTTGTTACATTATGAAAACAAACTCACACCCCTATGAGCAGACCAAGTGGTATGTGACCTATGGTCTGAGGTAGATGGCATATGGGACATCCACCAGCATGTGCCCACAGTGGTAACTACTCCCTTGTATGTAACACAACTCCTGAGTATGTGCAGGACATCTGTATCAAAGGCCATAATACTTCCATAGTTCACAGCCTTCATCACACCAGTAATTGAGTACAATGCACCCTTCTTCATATACACCCATACACATCTTCCAGGAATGCGTAACTCAAGTGCACCACCTTTACCACAGTGAGTCCCCACACATCTTACTGGGCATACCTAGGTATTCTTTTTGTTGAATTAACATTACTGTCTGATGGTGCGGAACCCCCATCAAGGTGATATACCTCATGCATGTGTGATACCCATTCCATTGATGCATGCATTACCTACATAGTTGTTTGATAACATTGATGGCATCAGTTACATATGCCATGTACACCTGTCATCTAGCCTGCATTATTCATAATGTCACATACAGGTATAACAGTATCCCTCCTAACACCTCTAGCAAATGTTACTATGTCAAAATGGTGTGCTTGATTGCACTCATACATTGCTGTCATCTCATAATAGTTGTACAAGTGTGTTTGTGCAGAACCATCTATGATCACTCAAAATGACATATGTTATGTTGGTTTGCTATCATAATGACGAGTACAAGTTAGACAAAAATGGGAATGTTGAACAACAGTTGGACAATTCCTCTTTCGTGTAACCTGCACAAGTGCAAGTGTTCTGATTTACGAATTTCACAGTGCATTCACACACCTGTCTTCAGCATTCTGAATACAGAATACGGTACAGTGAGGGTTGGGAAATTACCCTTTTCCCCACTGTAGTTCGATCTCGGAGTTGGAATATATTATTTGCAGAGGTGTGGGGGCATAGCCCCCACATGGGGGGGTGCAGGGGGGTGTAGCCCCCCTGCAAACCAAACAGATGGTATTACATCATGTGCAGTAGTGACTTGCTTAACAGAACATCAAAAGTGCAAATTTGACTTTGTTGGTATGTGCGCTTCGACATTCTGTCTAATTGATATGCTGAATTTCGTACAACTAACTTGAAGATGTGGACGGATTTTGCTGTGTATTTCGACAATTTGATAGTAAACTGCTATGTCAGAGACATTGGATTACTGGTGGTATTATTCTGATACTGGCCATGATTGCGTGTGCTTCCTTTACTTTTCTCCATGAGTCTGTAACTACATGTCCCACTTGGTGGAGACCTCTGCTGACATTACAGCCATATTCAGACAACTCATTTTGCACAGCTTCACAATATGCAGCTAACCCCTATTGTATATAACATCCCTGATAGATGTCCTCTCCATTTTGCATGTCAGGATGCTCATATCACAAAGACATCTTCTCTATTGTTGTCACCTTGTGTGACAGCCACATAATATACATTTACACTGTGCAGTCTGTACTGTATCATGTCAATATGTGACTAGTGTTCCTGCTACAACTGTCTTTATGTACATGTTCTCCTCTGCTGTACATTAAGATGTTTCACCTGTCCACTTTCCCTGTGTTCATTCAAACAATTTATCTGTGTGTCCCTATTCAATGCACACATTTCCCCTGACTGTTTATTTTAAATGGTATTCCATGTATTGTTACCAATCATTACACAACTTTTGTACAGAATGTCTGAAATGGAATTCCACAAATTGTAGAGAATGCCCAACATGGGATTCCACAATACTCTGCTCTGTATGCACTGTCATGTAATGTGTCTGGACAATATACATTGCTGTATTGGTAATCATTGTGGCATTCCGCTCAATCCCACAGACGTAGTTTGCCAGTAGGTAAACAGGTGCATAAGTCTGCTGCTATCCATGTTACTGTACACAGTTTCCTGATCAGCAACATTGTTGCTACCCACAAAACCACACTTGTTTATGTTTAAATGTGGGGCACAGCATGATTAAGTAATTAGCGCTGCTGCCTGACCATACAAACACATACTCCATGTATGTTTTGTACAAATTTCCACAGAATTTATTAAATCCCCAGGTTTGTCTTGTATTTCTCATCAATGATTTAGGAAGGTATTGCCTGACACAGGAGATCCATTTAGAAATGCTGGAAGAACATTCCAGACTCAGCATATGCTTCATCTATTTTGTATAGTACATAAAATAATGTATGTAACATTATAAAATGTGGTTATCAATATGAATCATGTAAGTTAAACTCAGTTGTGCCACTGAGACAAGCAGTTCAACCTCTATACTCATAAAATGTACTGTCATGCATAAGACAATAGAAGAGATGGATGAAAGACTCCCTCATGAGCAGCACTGTGACCACTTAAACTTTGCAAAAAAATTGTTGTAAAGCACAAATTTTTATGTGAGCGTCCATTTAACAAAACCAATCTTTTGTTTAGGCTTTCATCTCTGTTTCTTACCACCTTCACTTAAGGCATAGGCAAACATGTATTTATATAAAACAAAACAAATATGTTCTTAGTTATAAACATTATACATCACTTTTTTTGCATAGTGTATCATCAATCCAACATTCCATAAATTGCTCACTTCCTGCCTTCCCTTAAATTGTACTCCTCCAAAACATTACTCTAGATGTATTGTTCCCATAATTTCTATTTTTTCTATGTAATTTGCTCTTACCCTTTTCTAAATATCTCACTTCCTTTTTTTTTTTTTTTTTTTTTTTTTTGCCTCTGTTACAATATTCAATACTTCAAATACAATTGGTTTATACTCTGATTTCCATTTTCTAGTTATTGCTTTTTTTGGCAGCCACCAGAATTAAACCTAGCAAGGCCTTACCATGTAAGGCAATTCTGATCCCGTATCCCACTTCATAAAAAATAATTTCTTTAGTTACACCCATTTGCTCTCCCAATATTTCTGACAGAGTACTCTGTAGGGAATTTTTGTAACAAAAATTGTCTTAGTCAAAAACAAACAAGCCCACTGATTCTAAAATGAATGCCATTCAGTAAAAAAACTGATAAAAAAGGATCTGACAAAGTAAGAAAAAAATCAAAGTATTTTAAATTGAGTCCAGAGTTATACCCTCCATCTGCATTAGTCAGTAAAACTAACTTTGGGGTAACTGCATATTGACAAAAGCAAAACCTTCTAACCTGACTATGCCTACATAGATTTCATTACATTTCCTCATTGATGCCTATGGCTTCCAAAAGTTTCTGCAGTCAAAGAATTTATGATGGATTTCTTGGGCAATTTCCAAATGCAAACATAATGAGGCCAACATTTTAATGTACTGTACAGAACAATATAAAACAAAGATTCTACAGGAAACATTGTACTTATTTTTCACAGCTTTAAATATATGTATATGTGAAATGAAAGTGTTATAAAGTGGCATGCCATCTATAACAGATCACAGTATTTTTAAAGAAACGGGTTAACAAGGCAGCTAGCAGAATATCATCCATTCTGATCTTAACAGCTAAAGGTATGGCAGTTGTTTTGCTATAAAGAAGTTTTTTTTTTTTTTCTTAATTGAAGGCTATGCATTTATTTTGTATAAAAATAAAAGAATAAAAAAGAAAAATGTGTAAGTTCCATTGCAATATTCCAGATATTTCAAGTAAAAGGTTAACTTTGCAAAAACAGAAGACTGAAACAGAGAGTGATAACTGGCATATTTTGCATAGCTTCAGGACCAAGAAAGATGAAGGAAATTAGCAAATAGCATAATTTATGTGATTGGGATGAGACAAAATATTTAATAGAAGCTCTGGGCATTATAGACAAGCAAATTAAAGATCCTGACACAGTTAAAGCTCTATTAGAGGCTTCTGGTTTGATAAGGAAGTATGTCATATATGAAAGAGCTGTGATTAATCAAGCATAAAGAATAAAGAAAGTTAGAACTCTGTAGCAGAGCACTGCGATTATGAGATACAGTATTTTTAAATTTTCTGCCTAAATTTTAAACTGATGAGGCACAAATGAAAAACAGGAGCCAGAGAAGCATGGCATAGTCTAAATTCTACTCTTAGAGCAACATTGAATCGTTCATCAAGTCCTTATGTCTTTATCACACAGATTTCTGTATGAGTCCATGTTATGTGCAGGTGAGATGCGAAAGATGTTTAGAAAATGCATTGAAATAACTACAGTATATGTCATTAATTCATGCCATGGGAAAGCAAGTTTCATGCTAGTTATCTCCATAGCCTAGTTCTCACAAGATACTCACTGTCCCAGGTTTTGAAACATTCCCTGGTCTGTGGCCTCAGTCTTAAAACAATGTATCTGATCTCACAGGAATGATAACTGGTCTAGTTCCTGCCCTAGATAGAAAGAGTAATGGGAAAAGCTGCTGCTATAATTTATGAAACTGGATAACTAAAAGAAGAAACAATTATTTTTTTAGCTACTGCAGCCACTCCCAGCTCCTATCCTTCACATATTTAATTATACTGTATACTGCTAGTAAGGTATTAAGATTTTATTTCTTTATCTATTTATTTATTTATTTATTTATATGTCTATCTATCTATATATTTTTGTTTGCTAACCAGGTAGGAAAATGATCTTGGGAATCCTTTTCAGCTATGATGTAACCTTTTACAGAAAGAAAACTCAATGTGGTGCAACTATAATTGTTTATCAATGCTGTAATTACAGCAATGATAGTACGCACAGGAATGTAACACCCTCAAGTAGCACAAAGTTGTTTCATAAGTGGCACACCATACAGTAAATAGTACCTTAAACCAAATAAGCCTAGTACTTATTATACAGCAGGAACTTCTTATTGTAACATTTGTTAATGTCTGTTATGTACTTCACAGATAAAGATTCTAGTTGTCTACTGATGTACTATGTTCTTCATTTGTAAATATGTTGTAAGTAATTGCTATGTTAAATTGTTAATTGCTATGTAATCCAATGTAACTACTGTCTGTTTATTTTAACTGTGGAGCTTTTCTCCCTGGGCCTCCGCTGAAAATAGACCTACGTACGTCCAGTCGGACACTCCCGGTCAACAAATGTAAATAAATAAATAAAATAAAAATAAATAAAAGTATTTGATAAACTTCAGTAAACCTTATACTGTGCTACTAGAGATATTTACGACTAGCAGAAGATACCATGATGGATACAGATTCGAGAAAAGGGTCTGGTTAAACATAAGCTGCTTGCAACACTGATCAAACTGTTTGTCCTCAGCACTAGATTCATGTAACTCACCTTATGCATGCAAGGATATCTGCTATATTTTTTAATACTGATCTACATACACTTCATTCTTAGATTTATGGCATACTTTTCACATTTTCTACAGGTAATGCATGGAGAACAACATTGCTCATCTGATGTTATTATTCTGCACATCTGCACTGAGTTTGACCAGTTAAATGTAACTTTTTAGTTTCATATTTTAAAAATTTACTTCCCTAGTCTTATGTGAAGCTTCCAAGCAGGCCTACAAATCCAGCCTGGCACCAGCATTCATGATTACATCAGCTTTCTCTAAGTCAATGGTTCACTCAACAAGGGGAAGCTATGCTTTGCCACTGTGTGGTTTTGTTTAGTCTGTGGAACTGTACACTTAATTCTTCATGAGGAGCCCCCTTTGTGAATCAGTTTATGCTGTAACACCTCGCTTCTGCATCTAGTTTATTTTATGCTGAGAGTGATACCCATGTCCCCTATGAACAGAAGCAGCCTGTACAAATAGTCAAAACCCCATTTGCTGGCCCTTGTAATTGATCACTTAGGGATAGAATATTGGTAAAAATCTGGGTAAAACTAGCTAGGCTTGTAAGGGCTCTTAAGCCATTAGCCTAGTCATTTCTTATGAACCTATAAACCTATGAAAGGTCCAACTAATACACACAGTGAGAATGAAGGCAGTATGGCACATCTGGCCTATATTGAATGCCTATGTATGAATACCTGTTAAATAATCAATGAACTAGCAATCAGTTGTAAGTTGTATTTTGATTCTTGAAGCCAGAACTAAGGGAATTTCATAGGGTCACAGGTAAATAATAGTCTATCAACTGTTATTAGACTAGCCAGAACACCTTGTACCAAAGGTCACCTCCTGCCTGAAGGATGGGCAGTAATTTTATTCTAAAACATACTTCATATTGGGATAAAGCTTGTGTAGGATGAGTGACACTCCAAAATCTGCAGGTGATGTAGAGAACATTAAAAATAATTATATTCTTAGCACAAAGTAGCTGCCTGCAGCATGTAGTATTTAAAATAAGATGGTGTGAATATATCACCATTACTCTTTAATTTTGTTTTAAAGAACTGTAGGTAAAGATGATTGAAGTTACTGAAGTTATTTCCAAGCCAGATGTCTTGCATTAAAAATGGAAATATTTTATTCATATTTATTTATGTATTTATTCATATAAAACAGGTATACAAAACAATATTTTGAACATGCCACATAACTAACACCATGGAGAGCTGTAGAAGTAAACATGCATTAACTATAATATTAAATTAGGGCTTTGACATGGTTCCATCAGTGACAGAGTTCATTGGCCACTTCTACGTTAACTGGCATGGATAGTAATCCTGCACCTACTTAGAGCTATTTATGGGATATTTTGATATTTTTTAAGCAGGATATCAAGGTAAGTCAAGGTTTGGAGAGTTTATAGTTTAAGAAAGTGGAGTTGTATCATTGTTGCTTGCTGATGATTTTGTCCTCTTAGCCTCAAGTGGCTGTGATCTCCAGTGTGCATTGGAGTGATTTGTCACCGAGTATAATGCATTTGGCATGAAAATCCACATATCTTGAAATCAGATGTCATGGTTCTCTCCCAAAACAGAGTGGATCATTTTGGCCAGGTGAGGGAGGAATAGCTACTTCAAGTGGAATTTGAGTATCCTGAGATCTTGTTCAGTGATGATGACAGTGGTGGAGATTAGAAGACTGACTAACAGATGGGTGAAGCAGTGACAATACTGCAGATATACCAAACTGTGGTGAGGAAACAAGAGCTGAGTCTCACTTTTGTAGGTCACCCTATGCCCTATCCTCACCTATGGTCATGGGATTTGGCTAATGCAGAAATGCAATGACAGGTACAGGTAGCAGAAAGATAGTTGAGCTTAACAACTTAAAAAGATCACAGAGTATAACCTCTACTCCTCCAAGCTGAAATGACACAGATGATCTGGTTTAGATAACTTCTTAGGATGCACCTTGGGTGTCTCCAGTAGGAGGTATACAGGACACAACTTTGTGGGAGGAGGGCCCGGATCAGATTCTAAACACATTAGTATGATTTTATCTTTTCACATGTCTTTGAACAATTGTAGATTCCACAGGGTGAGCTAAGACTGTTGCTAGGGATAGGAAGAATAGGCCTACCTTGCTCAGCTTGCTACTAAGGTGTCCTTCTCGAAGACAAAAAATTTAGTAAATATACAGTTACTGAGAGAATGTGTGTGAGAGAGAGAGAGAGAGAGAGAGAGAGAGAGAGAGAGCATGTATATGAGAAAGAAAGCTAGAAATGAGAAGCAAATTTATTTTTGGAGAAATTCGACATGGTAAAGGAGGTACTTGGATGGATGTGGATTTGTTACAAAGGCCTTTGTTTTGTTTCATATTTGGATAGTAAATGTTTTGTAATACAGTTTGATGTAATGCTTACTCATTTGCTATTGATTTTCTTTAGATATAGATGTTACAAACACTTTATGTTAATACAGTCAAACCAATATATTGCAAACCATTGTCCAAAAATATTTTCTTATGTGCCTATAGCTTTCAATTCAGACCTATCATTGTCCATCCTCCTAATAAGAAGGGGATTTAGTGACCATTGGTAACCCAGAATCAGAGGTTTTGGCTGGTACAAGCCAATCTAACCACTGTTGTTCCTCTTCCACAGCCATTGTGGAATCTGCAGAAGAAAGAGAAAAAAAGAAAACACATTAACAAACACATATGTTACCTACACACATGTACAGCTACACAGTACAGTAGTGCACTTGGCATACCTGCACCTCTGTGTTGACATGTTTCTCCTTAGCTACTGTAAAAACAAAATAGGAAGAACTCAGTATAGTGGATCTGTTAACAGAACAAGCAAAAAAAAAACAAGGCTTACAGTAATGCTCTCTTTTTCTCTCTCTCTATCTCTCCCACTTTCAAAGCAGGTCAAGATGGCACCACTGCAGTTAACTGTAAAGATGGCTGCATTGCTCACCAGAAATTGTGGTGCCAGACACATCATTCACTGCCCTGGAAAGCTTGTGTCAAGTGCCTGCTGTTCACTGCCTATTTTACCTGTGGATATTTTGAAATGTGACTGCTGTGTTTCCATACTGGTGCTTTACTCTGCACTTAGTTTTGATTTCTGGCTTCTAGTGTAGTTTGTCTGCTGGTGGAATTTTTATGTTTTACATTTTGGACTTTTGGTTTTACCAGTGGAGCATGTCTGAAGGATTTTCCTGTAATCCTGCTATAGACACTGCAATGAACCATGAGCAGTTAACAGTGAGAAACAACAGGATGACAAGATTTCAGAATGTTGATACAAACCTTGTTGAGCAGTGAGTACTCTTTGAATGAATCTAATACTGTTGAAGAGGAAGCAAGGAAGTTATTGGCTGCTAAATTGAGGATTATAGAAAATAATTTGTATGAACTTAAATGTTATCAACACCAGAGACTGCATTTTGAAGCTTGTATAAAGTTATACCAAGGGGCCTCAGGTTTCTTAATATGCCATTGCACGACACTTGCTACCCTGAATTATTAGCATCTTGGCAGAAAATTAATTTGGAGACTAGTTTTTGCTACCTTCAGTTGCTGATAGACTTTTTTCTGCCTGAAGAAACCAAACTTTGTGCTGATATCCAATGACAAGAAAGTGAACTCTAGACAATAATGTCACCAGATGAGGTTGATCTGGCCATTAATGGGATTTTAGATAATGTGAGTGTCTATGAAAGGAAATTGATTAGCAGTAAGAGGAAGAAACTTAATTGTGACTTAAGTGAAACTTATAAATATATTTCTAAGACTGAATTATATGGTTTTATTAGTAATCTTCATAATTTGCTCCATAATGCCAAGTTAGAAGGAGCTATTCCTAATGATTTATATAGGTACCTAAAAGTTGATTTACCTCTTGTCCCCTTATTTCAGGGTTTACCCAAGATTCATAAGAACATGAGCCATCCTCCATTTAGACCTATAATTGCTGGGGGTGGGGGGGGGGTATCTCACTGAACCTATGTCCATTTATCTAGAGAAAAAGTTGAGACTGATGCTGGACACATGTCTTTGTGTTAAAAGATACACCGCAATTTATTTTTGATTTGTATGAGTTTTCCATGGATGATGTGTTTCTATCTAGCAACCTTTTGGCAACACTTGATGTTGTATCACTGTTCACAGGGATACCTAACCAGCAGGGTATTTTAATGGTAAAGGATTTTATTGAAATGAGAAGTGATTCGGATGCTAGGCATGAATATGGACTGGAATATTGACTGGAATAAAGTCAATTGCCCCTCTCCCTCCCTATCCATTAACCTCTATAACTTCACTCAAATAATCCTTTTCATCACTCGATCTAACAAAATAAACCCTCCCGGATCCACTATAGATTGGATCCTAGTCTCAGATCCAAATAAAATAACCAATTCTGGCGCAATTCCTGATAGGTTTAGCAACCACCTCCCAGCCTTTATGCATCGCTCAACTAGTTCCTCCCCACACCAGCACCAATACATTCAAACTTGTAATCTCAGTAGCTTCAACTCAACTACTTTCTCAAATACTTTCAAGCAAATGAACTGGCAAATTCTAAACATCCTTCCTCTTGACAAGGCTATAGAATACTTCAACTCTGTCTTTCTTGATACTTTAAACTCACTAGCCCCACTAAGAAACAAAAGGATAAAAACTAAAACTGCTCCTTGGCTATCCAAAGAGACAAAACAGATTATGCTCCACAGAGACAAACTATGGAAGCTTTACCAAAACAATAAACTGACCAATAGCTTGCTCCAATATAAACAGCTCTGCAACCATGCAAAATGACTAATCACCAAAGACAAAAAATCCTACTATATCAAACTTCAGTCCAAAAACAATAAAACCCCCAAAAAATTCTGGAACTCAATAAACTCACTCCTCGATCCAGGCTCCAAGAATAATCCTGGTCATGACCCAAGTAAATCTGACCTTGAATGAGGCTCTGAATTTAACTAATCTTTCATAGAAACTATTACTACCCTCATCAAGACATTTCCCAATAATAACCCAACTGCTCTACACTCTCCCCCTTCTAGCTCACCTCATCTGTTTGAACTCAAACCCATCTCCACTAACTTTATAAAAAAACTGTTGTCCAAACTTAAACCTTGCTCGAACGCTCCCGACAATATTCCCTCTTCCTTTCTAAAATGTGCTGCTGATGGTATTGCTCTCCCAATCAGCGTCATTATTAACCAATCCATAAAAGAATCATACGTCCCCAAACTCTGGCGCTCATCTTGTATTCTTCCTCTTCATAAAGGAGGCAAAAACACAAGCATCTCAAACTTTCACCTCATTGCTTTGCTCTCACCAGTCTCCAAAATCCTAAAAAAATGTATCCACCTCCAACTTATGCCTTTCCTGACCCAAAACAATCTTCTCACTCCTACCCAGCATGGCTTCCGTCCAGGCCATAGCACAATAACGGCTCTACTCTCTTTCCTAGAAACTGTTAATCAAGCCGAGATTCAGGACACTTAGTTTCTACTGTTTTATTCGATCTGTCTAAAGCCTTTGATACTGTTTCCCACAAGCACCTTCTCTGTCATCTCTCAAACCTTAATCTCTCACATAATGCTTTATCCTGGTTCTCCAGCTGTCTTTTAGACAGATCACAGGCAGTCAAATGGAAGAACTCCATCTCTTCCTACCTACTCCAACTGGCATACCACAGGGATCCATCCTTGGGCCAATGCTTTTTAACATCTTCATCAATAACTTTCATACTGCTATTCCTGATGCTAAAATCATTCAATACACAGACAATTCAACCTTAGTCTGCTCTGCTTCAAACCTCTCTGAATTGCTGACTAAAACCCAAACTGCCTTCTCAACAACTGAAAACTGGATGCGCCAAAACCCCCTCTCTCTCAATGCAAATAAATTAAAGATTCTATTATTCCCTCCCACAAAGACCCTCTCCTACGATAAAAACAACTTCAAAGTCTATAGTCAAACCAACTCACCTATAGAAGTAGTCCCCTCTGCCAAACTACTTGGCATTACTGTAGATGAACACCTCAAGTTTGATATTCATATTCAACAAAATATTAAGAAAACCCACCAAAAGCTAGGTATGCTGTATAGGAATAATCACTTTCTCTCCAACTCTACCAGGCAAAGTCTGGCCTCGACTTATCTTCTTCCTTCCTTATTATATGGAGCCCCTCTCCCAACCAACCTATCCTCCTCTATCACCTCTAAACTAGAAAACTGCTACAACAAAGTCTCTAAATTTGTCTCTAAATCTAAAAATGCCACCCATCACTGCCTAACCCTACAATCCCTGAATTGGCTTGAATTCCCAAACTACCTTGACTATCTCCAACTCATTACTGCATATAGACTCATATTTCACCCAACAAAATGTCCCGCTCTAACTAACACCCCCCCCCCCCTTATACACCCAACAGAGCTCTCAGATCTGAAAATCAGAACTTAATTACTATCCATAAACCTAAACGTCCTGCTGGCCAACTTCTCCTATCTTTCTCACTAGGCAAAAAATGGAATTCCCTTCCCTCCACACTAAGAACCATACCAAACTCAAAAAACTTCAAAACCCAACTATTCAAACACCTGTCCACTAAATGGAAATGTACCTGCCTTCACCCAACCTAATCAAAGGGGGTTCTCTCTCTGGTTCCCAAGCTCTACAACTCTCATAGTTATCTTCCTATGAGCCTATCTAAGCTCTCAACAATTTCTATAGCTTCTCTCTAAGCTCTCAACAACGCCTACAGCTACCCTCACACAGCCCAACCTTGTAAATATTGTAAATGGCATTCTACTGTTGATATGTGTATGTAAAGCATATTTACATTTTCTTAAAAGGTTTGTATGTAAACTGTTTCCACATCTAACACTTATCTGTTTTCCTCAAATGAAACTGTATGATCCCTACCTTCAAGCTTAATGAATTTAACTATGCATGATATTGAATGCATTTATGAGTAACTATCAGTTGTATCTAAATTGTATAATGCATCTTGGAGCTTTTCTCCCAGGGCCTCCACGGAAAATGGGTCAATTCAGCCCGGTGGACTTCCCCGGTAATCAAACTGCAAATAAATAAAATAAAATAAAATAAATAAATTTCAGTGTATTTCTCCTTGAGATGCTTTTAGACAATAACATTTTCACATTCGACAATAGATATTACCATCACAGGCATGGCATAGTTATGGGCACACCTTGTGCCACTAGCTACACCAATGCTATTTATGGCCATATGGGAATAGAAGTTTATAATGAGTTTGAGATGGTGGGTTCATCAAATAAAATTTTACAGACTGTTTCTCCCCGGGCCTCCACTGAAAATGGGTCACTTCGGCCCAGTGGACTTCCCCAGTAATCAAACTGCAAATAAATAAAATAAATAAACTTCATTGTATTTCTCCTTGAGATGGTTTTAGACAATATCATTTTCATATTTGACAATAGATATTACCATCAGAGGCACGGCATAGCTATGGACACACCTTGTGCCAATAGCTATGCTAGTGCTATTATGACCATATGGGAATAGAAGTTTATAGTGAGTTTGAGATGGTCGGGTCATCAAATAAAATTTTACAGACTGTTTGAGGATGACCTCTTTATGGTTTGGACTGGCACCATAGTGGAATTAGATGAATTTATTTGCTACCTTCATTCCACTACAGACTTTTTGTGGTTCACTGCCACTAAGTCCCATACTGAGATGCTCTATTTGGATGTTATGGTGAAGAGGGAGCCTGGTAGTAATAGACTTATTACAAGCCTTTATAGGAAGGACTGTTACAAACCACGTTTTGTCCATCATAGCAGTATGCATCCTAACCATATGTTTGAGAATGTGGTGAAGGAACAGATGTTAAGGGCCTCTAGGCTACATGTTAAAGGCCAGGATTTTGAGGAATTTACCATGACCTTGAAGGATGATTTTGAAGCTAGGGGGTATAAGGGTACTGAGATAGCTAAGGGTATGTGTGGTGTCCATCAGCTTAGGCGGGGTTTTGGGAGACCCTATTTTACAACCCTCCCCACCCAAGACTCACATAGACAAGTTAGAAGGAGCAATATTTTAAGAGCCTATGACTTTTTTCCAGTGACATAAATAAGGTGACTGATGTAATTAAAACGAATTGGCATATTATAACCTCTGATTCATCTGTTGAAGCATTAGTTGGCACATCACCTAAGTTTTACTACAGAAATATGGTGAATTTAAAGACATTGTTGTGTTACTGGGATAAGTTGGGTTATGAACAATGGGGAGAGGGTACCAAAAAGTGTGGTACTTGTAATTTTTGTCAGTATGTTAGAGAGGGTAATGAGTTTGTTCATCCACAGACAGGTAAGAAATATTTTTTAAATGTTATGGCTAACTGTAACACCATGAGTGTTGTTTATTTAGTCAACTGTGAGCAGTGCAGCTCATTTTATGTTGGCAAAACCAACCAGCAGTTTCATGACCGTATTAGTGATCATATATATTGTATAAATAAAGGTAACACTGTCAATGCCTTAGCTAAACATGTTCAGATGCAAGGTAATTCACATAGGTTTTCTTTTGCTTTGTTAGATGTTATATATGCGAATGCTAGGTTGGGTAACATTGAAAATGAAACAGAAAGATGTGAAGCAAGATCGATAGCCAAACTACATTCACATATGGGGTTAGGTTTAAATTAATTTGTACCTTTGAAACCTGTTTTAAAAGCTAGAAGGAAAAGAAAAAAAAACAACTATTTCCTTTTTGCTGGGTTGATTTTTTTAGTGAGTTCAGTTTTAACTATTTAATTGTTTTATTAATTTTAGCTTTTGATTATGGCAGTGTTATATAAATGTTTAGTAAAGATGTTTCATTAGGGTCTGAAGACACTATGATTCCATAGTGAAAGCACTTATCAGTTTGTATATGCATTAAAGTTGGATTTTTTTTAGCTGCTGACTACTTTACCTTTGGATATTTTAAATTGTGACTGCTGTGTCTCCATACTTGGATTTATTTTACCTACTGCCTGCTGTTTGCTGCCTATTTTACTTGTGGATATTTTGAACTGTGACTGCTGTGTTTCCACACTGGTGCTTCTCTCTGCACATAATGGTTAAGGTGTTTACCTTACAGACACAAGATGCAGGGTTTGATTCTCACATGGGATAATTGTCTAGGCTTAAAATGGCTCACAAGGACAGTTAGCTTAGTATAAATCTATGACTCTATGAATGAATGGTCATAGTACTACAGAGTGACTGATAAATTTCTGCCAGATTGGCACAATCAGAGAAGACCATGCAGACACACTGAACAAAATGTGCAACCATAGATGCATATGCCCATGTAGATCATTAAGAGAGGAAGAAGCAGCTGGAAAAGTTTGCTACCCAGAAGAACGACATGTCACATAACTACAGTACCTCTGCATACATGGCATGTATATCCTAGTCAAAGGTAATATGGATAACATTTATCAGAAACAGATGTGGCAGGGAGTTCTACAAGATATCAATGTTATGGCGAGCCCTAGTAAGTCTTTAAAATAGGTATAGTGAAGGGTAACTGATATGATATTGCATGCAGAGACCATGGTATGGGAGATTACCAAGGATGTTTGTCACATGAAGAAAACTGCCAACATAGAAAAGGCTCACAGAAATGGAAGAGTTATTAGTGTCCTTGTCTGGAGAGGGGAAGTGACACTCATACCTGGTAATCCCTGTTGTACTGCGTCCATTCCCCTATTTCCTATACAAACTGCAACAAAAGGCATGTTATGTTGACATCCCTTCCTGCAGCAGTGTATTGACCTTTGTATGTTTTTGCACACCATGTTCCCCCCTCCATTATGCATTGCCATGCCTCACCCTATGTACAGGAGCTATTGTGATCTGTGTTGCATGCCTTGTTCTATGTGTTTATAGCCCCCTCCATGTGACCTAGTTGGATATAATAGTGCCATGCCGGTGAGCTGCATTCCTATGAGTACATATACCACTTGTTCTATGTCTCTGTAGCATGCATCCACCTTGCATATTGAGTACAGTGCAGAAATACTTTACCAGGTGCATTGTCATCCTTCAGTATGCCAGTTTCAAAGATCAGTGTCAATGCAGAAGACTACTGATTCCACTGTTTGTTTTCATGATTGTCTTACAATATGACAGCACTGCTTTCTTACGTGTTAATATAGACCTTTTAGAAAGGTTATATTAATGAGGGAACTTAATACAGATGTTTCTGAATTGGTGTAGCAACACACCGTGACATCCACATTAAGCAGTATTAATCTGTGTGCCTTTGCTCTTAACATGGCTGTCGAGAACCTGAACACCATGGTTGCTCATGGCATCTGTGAAATTCATAGCACCCTGACTCTGTGAACTTTCAGTATTGTTTTAATGTGGCATTATGATGCATAACACTTTATATCTAAATATTAATCCATGTCCATGGGGCTAACATTTGTCTCCTTGAATGTACCTGTGTGAATGGACATACCTTCCGTAGGTACTAGGAAAAGCAGTGTTCCCACCTGGTGTCAAAAATATAGCAAAAATTTATTTTTCTTTGTCCACTGGAATGTTCAAGCTCCTGCTGTACCAATATGAAGGCCCACTGTGCAAGGTGGAGGTCTGGCATGAGCTTGCCTGGATAGTGAGTGATGCTGCTAGTATCAACCATTCTGGTGAGCAGTGCGGCCATCACTATAGTGACCAGTAGTACCACCACCCTGACCTGTTTAGCTAGTGGGAAGCAAAAGTTGGGAAAAGAGAGGCAGAATATTACTGTAAATACTGTAAACATTTTTTTACTTATTCTTTAAAAACGTACCAAGTTTTACTTATTTGCCTTATAGCCACCAAAGATCAGCAAGCAAACATGGACAAATGTCACAGCAGAGTGCTTATACCATGAACACTACTGCACTGTACAGATGTACTGTTATGAAGAGCATATGTGTGTTCTAATGTTCTCTCTTTTTGTTTTCCTTCTACATGTCCAATTGTGGTGGTGGCAGAGGAGTCATGACGGTCACCTCAGCCCTCACTGATTGGTACCTTTGGTGCTGAGTCACCAGTTGTTATGAGACCCATCTCACAGCAGGGGGGTGGAGGTCTCTCATGGCTGTGACCCGGAGGGCTGGCTGGTAACCTGTGTGACCAAAACTCAGGGGAGAGTAGAGGCTGTTCCAGCAGTGGCCAGGAGGTATCTCCTGTGGTTTCCCATCAACTATGTAGTCTGGTGTCATCTGAGATGCACTAATAGTTGGGCATCTGCATCACCACCATGGACAACCTCCTGGCATCACATGATCAGCAAGCCCAAACCCTTTGGGCTCAAGGGGTATGCTCTCTATATGTCATCAGCTGCTGTCAATGGCACATGATCTGGTATCTTCCCATCCTGATTACTGCAAATTTTTGTTTTGCAATGAGCTTTCATATAGCAACTTTGTCCAGTTGCTAAGAGAACTGACTGACCATAATATTGTCCTCAATGTGTAACAGTCACTGAATGGATCTGATAAAAGTGTCAGTTATATGTTTCGTCAACTTGAATATAGTATTACCCTTTGATGAAAACTGCTTTGTAATCACTTTAAGATTCTGACAGTTCCCTACTTCACTTGTTATTCGACCTGTCAAAACAATAAACTGTCTTACATGGCTAACATGACCAGTGGCTCATAATGCAGCTTATTTCATGTTTCAGTTGCATGTCAAGCACTTTGTATTATTTAATTTCAGCAGTGATCAAGAAGCTAAATTTGTTGAATTCTACTGACACAGTTAATACGTATCGACTTTCTGCCTCCTGCACATATATCATTCTTTATCAGTTGTAACAAGCCAAAATATTTGTCCACTTTATCCCTTTTAATATTCTTCTTGGCCATTGAACTGCTAGCAGTTTCTATATGGTGGCAGTGGAGAAGACACATTTGTCTAACTTGTCAAAAATACTGGAAGAGTAAATATAAATTAAATGTGGATAAACTATAGATGTTACGTAGGTATTGCACAGTTCCACCTGAAATCTTTAGACTGTTATAGGAAAGAGACAAATTGAAATATGTAGGTATTAATGGTTGATGGAATATGGAGAGAATTTTGTCCTCTTTAGGAAGTGAAGCTGGCAGAATTTTGATCACTGCATGAATCAGTACTATACTACAAATCAAAATGTATAAATTCTTGGGAATGATCTTGTTCAAAAACTGTTTTATCCCATCCCTTCCATAATGCTTCCACTCAAGGAACAAATTCATAGGCAAGAAAAATGAATAGGTCAATTTTGAGGGCACGTCTTCACAACTTTTTGAGCACATAACCAAGGGTTTTGTACAACATAACTGTATCAATGAAGCAAGTGAACTGGAAAAATAAAGAAAAAATGAAGAAGACTTGTACCTGGCACTCACATTTATCACTGTGATACAGCAACATATTCTGCATGTAAGGCTTGCACTGTCCTAAACTGTCTGAGGAGACCACCATGTAGTGACACTGATTATAAATGAGTTTTACATCAAAATATGAATAAGGTAAAAATATAAAAAATGATGTAAAATCCTTGTATGATTTTCTATTGTTCCATGTCTAACCTACAAATGAAAAGTGTCACTTTAGATCAGCTCACCTACAAGCTAATAAACAGATAAGCTAAGTGTATACCAGAATTTGTGACTAATGCATGCATATTATACCTGGGTTAATGCTATAGGCCTGGAAGCCTTTTTTTCCTGACTATTTATGACATAGTAGCTCAGTTATACATGGGGTGGGGTAGAGGCAAGAGCACTCACAGGCAGGTACAACGGGGTGCACTTGCACCCCCCCCCCCCCGCCCGGATTTTGTCTTCAAAAAAATGTTTGTGATGTAATACCAATACAAAAAAAAAATCTTAACACTGCAGTAGCAGTGTCTTCTCCTTTATGGAGGACAATGCATGCATCACCCACAAACAATTGCACAAGGAATTTAAAATACCCATTCCAGTAAGAGAGACGGTAATTTAAGTGTGTCTGAGTCAGCTAGCTCTTTGGTTTGGGGTTAGCTATGTAAAAGCTGTCTCATGTGGAGCAATATCGGTATTCTGTGACGGTGTGACTGGAACATGGGGGAAGATGCCCCCTAGCTCGAGTTTTTCATCTGTGGCACTTAAAGACACCTTCCTCCAGAGCTTGCAGCCATAGAGAGGTAAGTGATGTTGGGTGCTTTATCACTGTGAATAGACCTAGGCCAAGCCACTTCTCATGTCCTTATGCTGGCAGAAATATGAACACAGAAATGTGGACAGCAGCTTCAAGTTTTAACATAAGAAGGCTGGCAAGGCTCATGTTTTTACTTTGGTCAAAGCTAACACTGGTAGGATAGGATGCATTCCTGTAAAACACAGACTAACTAACTGCCAGAGTAAACTTCCTCAGTGATAATGTAGTTTTTGTGTATAGATCTTATTAGTCCAAAGTCATGTATGCTTAGAAGGTTGAGAGCTTTATAGTTGCTTTCCTCAGGGCCACTTGTTGGACTGTTCATCATAGGTTGTCAGTCTTCCTGGTGACAGAAAAGACATTGAAAAATACTTTTTAAAATGAAAAAAGACGCAACCTACTTTGTGGAGGTTGCACACATCCTTTCCACATTGCTGTCATTAATAGTTGGTTTGTATATGTTGTGTAATGTGCTTAATTAAGTGGAATCAAACTGATATCTTTTTCCTTTTTAAGTACTTGGATTGATTGTGTGTGACAGGTTGCCAGGTGACAGTTTCAGAACTGTAGAGCTAAGTGCAGTTAAGCATGTTTAGATGTGTGTGGATAACAGTGCACACATCAGGTTGTATTCATGCATTAAAATGTTAAGGGGCATGCAGGAATAATGCCTAGTTCAGGTTGTACAAGGTATATGAAAGTGTGCTGTGTGTCAGTGCTTGGCATTTGAGAGGTATGCTGACTGGTTGATTTTGATCATATCTCTCAACTGTCCTTGATTTCGACTCACACTTTAGCTCTGTCCCTCTTAATCCCTCTTAACACTGGTGATTTTTAGATAAAAGGTGGTGAATTATGCTTAATAAATAATGACAATATTTAAGTCAAAGACTTCTTTTATTTCAAAAACTCTATATTACATTCTGTTATTCTGCCTAGTCCTAGGAGGTTTTTAACTACAGACCTGAAAGAAAATTGCATTAAATTCTGAGTGAATATAAGAAATGGAAGAAATTATACACAAGCCAAGCCTCAGGTGATAAGGACATGACAGTCGGTCTCACCCACCCCCCTGTATTTGCCCCCCCCCCTTCTTCTTACTTTGGTCCAAGGTGAAAGATAAGTATCACAGCAATTCCTGTCCCAGGAAACATCAACACAGGTGGGAGACCAACCTCTGCTCTATTTGCTTGTTCAGGTACACCAGAAATGTAAATTTCTTCAGATGTAGACTAAAGTCTTTTAAGTTAAAAAAGTTGCAATAAAGTTATTTTAAAAGGAATGTTTATGTAAATGATTAAATGATAGGGATATAGGATAGTAATTTACTTTGTGATTAAATTTATGCTGAGTAACTGGAACAATGACTTACTATAATTTTTTTATCATCCTGCCTTGATGTAATTATTACTTGTCTGGCTGTTTGAAAAGCTATGACTCTGTGTTATATTAATCACAACAGTGTAGAATAGTGTAGTTATACATACTGTAGTGATCATTAAAATATATTGTAGCTAGAAGTACTGTAATGGCCTTTGCTATGCAGTGTAGTTATACATGTAGCCATAAAGGGCGAATATAGTGAATATGAAGGAGTAGCCAATGTTTTAGGAAAACTAATACTGTAAAAAGAGATTTGTAAACCTGTTAGTATGGCAACAGAGTACAGAACCTGTGAATCTGTGTGGCCATTGTATAAAAAGAAACATTGCATTGAGGCGTGGTAGTAAGGGTTAATAAGATGGGTTTGCAATGAGGCTAGAGAAGTAAGTTCTTTAAAATTGGAAAATCTTAGTATGTATTTGATCTGAAAGATGTAGATAGATGATCATGTGCTGGAGAAAGGCTTTTAGCTGTTGTGCATCATATACAGAAGAAGACAATACACTGAAAGATGCACTCTCACTGCACTGGTTTCTTGAATTTTTACTCTGCTGAAAGTCTGTTGAAATTCATGACGCAAAGCAGTTGTATACATGGGGGATGTTACTTCACAGTGATAACTGAGCATTGATGTTCAGAGTATTTTGCTACAGTACAGCTCTAGAGAGAAATACTAATCAGAGTATGGTTCTGGAGAGATCCTGTTCTTTGCCACAGTCCTGGAAAGAACTCGTAGAAATTCTTAGACATTTCCTTTTACAGTCTTGTAAGAAGACTACACTGAAGACTGAGTGACTGGAGAAGATGCTGCATTAGCAAAGTCTGAGGTGGTAGAGATGTGTGCTGAGACGATAAGGTGATGTTTATTGCATACATTGGTAGAAGGAATTAAGTATAGATGCCATAACAGAACAAGACTAAGTGCAAACAAAACTAGAGAGGCTGCAGCATAAACTTCAAGGGAAAAAACTTTTTTCTTCATTGTCAGTGTTGCATCTTTAATGTATTTGAATGTGTTAGTGTGTTTTGTAGAGAGAACTATGAAATCTATATGTAGATGTTTTGTAATTCTTCATAGTTTAAAGTATATGTTGATTGAGTGCTGGGCTATGCTGTGTCCATGGATTAGTTACTTGATGAGCAGACCGTATCTTTAGCCATCCAGTATTGTTTCGTGCTTTTCTTTTTAACTGCTTGGTAAGAGAATCCTTTATTTGATATATTTTATTTTTTTACCTCTGATTTTTTAACTATTTGTTGGAAGAAAGGGATAGATTGAAGTGCTAGTGTTTCCTACTTAAAAAGGACTTAGCTAATTATAACTTGGTACAGATTGTAGGTGTGACACTCCATACCTTATCCCAAACAAAGTTATGTTTAACTTGAGCCGTGACCACAAGTGGTTGTGAGCTCAAGTAGTTGCAGACTTTTAGCAGTGTGTCATGACAAACTGGTGCTGTAGGTCAGAATAAAAGGTTAGTTCAGTGTACTTTATTTAATATTAGTTTCTATATTGTGATTCTTTTGTACAATTTGACTTAAATTTCCTAGCTGTTACAAAGTCTGTGAATTCTGTTATTGATTTATTTATTTTTGATTTAAAATTCTTTACTGTTGTCGCTGAAAATGTATCCCGTAAATGTATATAATTTAATGATTTGCTGAAGCATTAAATATCTTGACCAATGTACTAAATGCCATGTATATATTAAGGTAATATATTGTAACTTTGGATGCTGGTGTTCCTCATGTAAAAAGCTGGGTTTGCTTACTATTATTGGTAATAAATTTGGACTTGCTGAGGATGGTTTTACTTCTGCAATTGGCACAACTTGGAAAACACTTACATATTTTAATGACTAGGCTGATGATAAATCATATTTAGCAAAGTACAAGTAGAACACATTAAGGAAAGGAAGTGCCCTTTACTAGTATAGATCTCTTGACCCATATTAAAATTGACAGATGACACACTTGCAATTTAGGCTACTGGTACACAGCAAATTGAGAATTAAAAGACACATTGGAGAAAAAATAAAGAAGGGGGGACAAGAAACCTAGGAAGAAAGAGAAACTGACATATGTAATGATAAAATAAAATATACTAAATACAAGGGCACTACTTGGATATGTTTCCCTGTAAATTGGGTGTTCCATAACATTGCTCAATCACAAAACATTCAGTTTACAGAAAATTACATCATTGTTCGAAAAGGAAAGGTAGAAAAAAAGGCAAGGGGCATGCTAAAAAAAATCTAAATTTTTCTTGGAAGAATTACAGAACAGTAATGAAAAGGAAAGGAGGAGAAAGAGAAGTGGACAACATGGTTTAGGCCATCACAGTACAAAGACATATAGAAGAGAATTGTATCCTTACAAGTGATGTAGGTGGTGAAAACAGTAAGGCTGATAAAAGACTAATTGTA
This sequence comes from Protopterus annectens, assembly GCF_019279795.1. Taxonomy (NCBI): domain Eukaryota; kingdom Metazoa; phylum Chordata; order Ceratodontiformes; family Protopteridae; genus Protopterus; species Protopterus annectens. The sequence continues at coordinate 1,977,747,385 of NC_056735.1, read as the reverse complement.
ATGAAGATTATTCTTTTGTAACAACTGGAAGATCTGACAGTATTGAGTAATAGGTGGAAAATTCGAAAAGTCAGAAATTATATGTTAGTAACTGGAGATTAAATTATTGAAGGAACTAATACTCACATTTACAGAGTAGTTAAAGAACACTGAATAGTATTAGGCCAGCAAAAATATAGGATGTGAAAGTAAGGCATTAGGAATGAGTTTCAAGGGAAGACAGGTTTACTGTTGCTCATGCTAAGTCTGTTTTCAATGTGAAACTAACTGATTTGTTTAGCAAATGGTAGTCACTGTTTGCGCTGTAGAATTTGAAAGCAGTGTTAGTAGCATAATTGCCTTTGAAGCAGAAGGCTGGGGATTCTACTCCCACACCATGCAGATGGAGTGCAGGTATTGCAGTGCCCTTTCAATTTCTGATTATTTGGTGCATTTTAAGGGGGGGGGATAGAGGTTCTTTACTCTTGAGTGTGTCCTTCATTGTATGAGATGCCTATTAACTATGAACTTGTCAGTTTGTCAGTCATTCCCTATTGCAATATTATCAACTTACCATTTTTTTAATGTAGCGTTGGCAATTTAATTCTTCAAGGCCAGCAGAATTTGTAGATGAAAAATTAAAATGTGAAGTTGTTTGCCAGTAGCAACTTCTTCATTAGTTACAGTTCTCTTTAATGTGGAATTATTCTGATGACTTTCTAACTTCTACAGAGATATTGACTGATATTGGTGGGTTGTAATGACAGATGTCTGAGTGTCCTTTTATGGTTGATATTTTCTAAAATGGGTAGTTTTGTCATTAAATTTTGTTTCATTGCTTGCTGAAAGAATTTTCAAAATTACAAATTTAAAATACATTCTAATATGTGGTGCTATATTATTCAAGGAATATAATTTAATACAATCAGGAAGGTGAGTCAAAGAACACATACATGTATGCATGGCTCTAAAAACGTGTGCAAGGACCCTATGGTTTGAAAACGGCCCAAAGCTACGCTTAATTATTCACAGGCCAAATGCATTTTCTTTGAATTTTTGAGTTTTAATGCTGTTTCAATGAATATGAGTTTCAAGGGAAAAGAGGTTTACTGCTCATGCTAAGTCCATTTTCATTGTGAGACTGTATTGTTTGTTTAGCAATGTTTATGCTATTTTATTTCAATATCTGTAATCATTGTAAAGGTAAATAACAAAGCCGTATGCACACTGATAGGTTTGAGCAGTGTTTATGGTAATTGGAGAGAAATAGCCAAGTAATGGAACTCTGAAAGGGCTAGGGGGCTGCTTTGGGGGATAGGGGGCTGCACAGGAGGGGCTGCTCTGGAGGGGGGGGCCTAATCTATTAATCTGCCTAGGACCCCATTTGACCTTGATCTGGCTCTGCCCACAGTTATGTGAGTTCCGGTTTGGTTTAGTAAGGTATTTTACATTTGTATATGGCATTAAATTACAATATTTTTCAGCATATATCATTTTTTTTCTTATGGTTGCTTCATTCTACTTACTTTATCAGTTAGTTTCCAGCTGTGATCCACATTTCATGGAATCCACGTACCTTCTTTATTGTGGTTCTCGCCATGTTTATGTTTTGTCCCTGAGATGTACTATAGGTGAATTGGCAACTTTATAAATTTGCCACTGCGTGGCTTTCAACATTCCTTCAAGACTAGAAGCTGGAACACTTCCTACTATACCTACCAACTGTCCCTGATTTGAATTTAGATTTTAGCTCTGTTAAAACTTGTGATGTTTGGAGAAAAAGTGGTGAATTACACTTGATAAATAATGGCAATAATTGGAGTTATAGGCTTCTTTTACTTCAGAAAATGTGTATTAATTCACATTCTTTTAATCTGTCAGTAGTTTAAGATAATAGTAATAATATTTAAAATGTGTTCTACCCTGGTTATTTTTAGATTTTTCAGTGATTCTTTTATTTGTCCCTGATTTACTTGAGAGCTATGTTTCCTTAACAACTTCATTTAGGAAGTTCACAGCACGGTTAATAACCTTATTCATTCTTGAAAACAGTTTGCTTGATGATATAATATGGTTTACTTAGGATTATTAACAGTAAAGGTCCTTTCTATGTGGAACGTTGTGGACTTTTTAAGACTCCAAATGATGAATATTGTTCATAATGAGATGCAGTTGGAGAGGGGATGTTTTGCGATGGATGTGCAGCTTTTCCACCGGTTGTCTTGTTTATGCTTGCTGGTTCATGTTTACTATGCAGCACATGTGAATGCTAGGATGGATTCTGGTTTTTCCATACCCTAAACTGACTGGATTAAGGGGTATCAAGAAAAATAACTGAATAAGTGAAAATACTGAGCCAGGTTCACACTTCGTATGCCTAAACTTACAACAATAGAGTACATTCAGTTTTATTTTTAAATATTACAGTTACCCAGAAACTTTAGAATTTTTACATGAACGAGTTCAATATTACAGTTCCACTGAGGTCTTATTTCATAACACTATAAATCCACAGAGATGCCATCACTTTCTGTACTACAGTGTGGAATACAGCAGGAGTTCTTGGTTATCCACATATAAAAAGATATATCCTTGAGCTCTGGCCTCTGGATTTGCACCCCCCCCCCCCGCAAAAAATCCTGTTGGTACCCTTGGGTGGAGGGTAGCCATTGAGAAAAGAAAAAGCTCATTGTACCACTGAAAATCACTGCTCTGTGTTTCATAGCACTTTCTGGAATTTTTTTCTAAAATCTTGAGAATATCTGAAGTGCTGTGATATGTAGAAAAATGAAGCACTGATAGCAAATGCCTTACTTTAGCTTTCTTGAGTCTATATTTCTCTTTCACTTGTGTCAGAATGGATGTGGCTGCCCAGAACAGCTTGCTTAGGTTGGCTGTCAGCTGCACTTACATAACTATAGAGTTATGACTCCTTAAGACATACACGTCTTTAATGCCATGTCACATGTCTGAGTACTTCTCAGTGCTGTTATAATTTCAGAACAGTAAAATATGTACTCTCCATGTTTAAATGTCACACCAAATAAAATCTGTGTTGTTTCAGCTACTAAAAAGAAAAATGAATAAGCTGTGTGATTTTGGGTGTCTACTATCTTTAATTCTCTCGCAAATGACTATGGCACTGAACACCCAGCACAACACAGAACTAGGTACGTCAAGATCCTTCTGTCCTTAGCCACTTCTCTTTCATACTGCCCTAAGTGATTCATCCTAATGGTGATTATAACCTATAGTTATTTCCTCCTCTGTCCATCCAGGGATATCCTACCTAGTTTATTTAAATTTTCATGGATTTCCTTTGACCAGAATGTATTATCTATCACCTTTTACTTTACTTTAAAACTCAGCTTGCTTACTTATTTATTTATTGATTTATTGATTAATTGATTTATGTATTTAACTATTTATTTATTGACTAGGTAGTCGACAGAGTCTAAAGATCCTTTTTAATCATAATCCAGGACCACTGAAAAACAAGTGTATTACAAATTTGTGAACTGCTTTTCAAAATTTGTACAATTAGAGTTTGACTGTTTTGAGTAGAAGACAGAGGTCTAATACAATTAATAGAAAAAAATTAAGTTTAAAATAGTATAACACAACTAATAATGTACAAAGCTGATGTTTTATGCAACTAATAAAAAATAAGGACAAATACCTGAGCTTGACATAACTAATAAAGAATGATATGTATACAGGAAGCAGAAATTAGTTTAGCACAATTAATAAAGAATAATATATGTATAGGATGAAGAAAGGTAAAATCAAAGATTACAAGATAATCATCAGAGTATTCACAAGTTCAACACTTTGTACAGCAGGAATATAGTTCTGGGCAGTAAAACGTAATTAATCTTTGGTGATCACATTTTTCTTTAACCAGTATCTACAAAGCAGATATTGGTATTCACAGAAAAAAAGACCCTTTCAGTTTAATTTGGAAACCTTCCAGAATTCTTTGACTTCAGTTATGATTGGGTAGTTGACTTCAGCAGCCAGGTCCAGTCTTGGAAAATGCTTTTCCCATCAGACTAGACCAAATGGAGATGCTGTCATGGTGAGGACACATTCATTACTGGTTAACAAGACATTAGGTATGTGCTGTCATTGAGAGCATTGCAGCTAAGTGGAGATATTGCTCTAGATCAGTAGTGTCCAACCCGCGGCCCGCGGGCCGCATGCGGCCCTCAGAGCTCTTCCATGCGGCCCGCGACCCTTAAATTTAAATTTAATTTCACTTTTTTTCCGTGTGTTTACACGTCCGCGTAGTTTTACTCTTCTGCGCATGCGCCAACTTTCTTTTTTTTACGTTTTTTCCATACCAGCGTCTTGCGCTGGTATGCGCATGCGCGAAAACACCGTTCGGGTGCTTTTTATAAGAAAAGCTGCAGGAAGGAGCGTAGATCGTAGCGTAGCCGTAGAAGAGAGAGGATTTATTTTATTTTTCATTGTGTACACACCGACTACTCACAACGAAAGGTAAGTTACAAGATGAAAGTGTTTTGAAGTTAGTGCTTAGATTGTGATTCTGTGCAGGGCCAAAGACATTCTGATAATTCCTTTTAGGCAAATATGACTATACTTCTCCTTGCGTTGTCACATTCTGGAGAAATCTCAATGCCTCAACATGTCCTGAACTCTTCTTTTACACCCATTTGTTAAGCCTCACCTGGGCATTGCTTCCCTTTATCTAACTGCTTTTTTCTACTATTTTTGGTGGCCAGGGATCCTTCATACTCATCTGGAATTGTCTATATTGTTTCGGTCCCTAGATAGTCCATTTGGAAGAGCTACAAGTATAAGTGGCATAATTTGATGTAGGCTATTTCCAGGGGATTGGACCCCATTTCAGATCCCATTCTGGCTTTTAATGTTGCACTGTTCTATTGCAGTGTACGGTTGATTTGAATGTTTGTAGAAGGTCATTCGATGTTTGGAAATTGATGTCTTTATTAAAGTGTTTTAGGGTATTTGGATTGTATGACCTGATAAAGCACTTGCATCAGTGTGAAACTGCTTACCTTTTTTTACGCTAATAAAACCGTTTTGGTTTTATTTATTTGCCTTCGGTCATGTTTCTGTGCTGACACGTTTTCTTCATAACTGTTTGGGTGTTTGATGTGCAGTTAATTCTTGAGGGAGATCTGTACATTTCTTATGTTTAGGTACCGTAGATAAATGAACCTTATTTTCTTCAAGCGGTGGATTAGAATTGCCTAGCTTAACTCAAATTGTGTAAAAACCTTTCTTAACTGAAACTTTCATCTTAGTGCTGGTACCTGAATATAATGGTAGGAAAATATAACTTCCATTTGGCCAGGTACATAAGGCAAGTCTTAAATCTGTGTTAGCGGACTATATTTTTGGAACAGCAACACCAGTAGGAGGGATTTCCCAGACAAGGGCTCTGTCAGGAGCCCCTCCTTTTACGATAGTTAATTTGAAAGATTAAAAGCCCTGTACCCCCACTCATTGTCATATAGACTTGAGAGATGTAACGCACAGGCATGTGTATTCAGCTGACATTTAATCGCAGAATAAAGTAACCCTTTGTTGTATACTAACCTCCCTACTGTTTTATTCATGCTTGGAAAGATTTCACAACCTCATCTTAATGGCAACATCTTTCATGGAGCAAAATCTATGGGCATATGTCTGGAGTTCATAAATGGCAAATGAGCACAACAGTTTTTAAACAAACGTTGAATATTTGGAGGAACAGCAAAAGTGGATCCTACTATTCATATGTCTGCATGTTCCAAAATATTGTCTTGTGCATCACCTCAGTGCTCTAAAACTGGATGTCTTCTCCCTCCCTTGCACAGTCGACCCACTGTGTGCTTTCCATCTCTATTACCTTTAATTCTGAAAACAGCTCAGGCTTCATCCACTCTAATTGTGATAACCTTAGCCTGACTAAAGAAACTATTTCTGATGCCTACATGCAAGTCCATAACGCGTCTCTTCAACTTCCTTTTTAAGTAAGGTACCACTAACACAAGAGGGAAAAGTGCTTCATCAAGAAGTGTACTTTTCTGTCTGATTATTAATTTATTTATATTATTTATGTATTTATTTATTTATTGTTCAAATTACCCTACAATACAGCCACATTAGTCCACATAAACCAGTGTTTTTTTTGCTCTTCAGTTAATGTGAGACCTTTTTTTTTTTTTTTTTTTGGTCCTCACCTGCCGTTTGCCCCCAGACCATTTTTGTTAACCCAATGCGGCCCTTGCAACTGAAAAGGTTGGACACCCCCGCTCTAGATGATTCATTTACAAATGAGGGTAGCAAGCAAGAGGGTGTTTTTTTCTATCACTGGCAATCAATGTGCTTTTGTGCAGTAGACAAGGGTGTACTCTATGGTCCAGCAAGAAAATTTGCATATCATTCACAACAGTCCACAGCAGATTGGTGTTGCAGGGTGAATTCAGAGCAATTACTGGGTGTACACATTCCTGTCAGGGTAAAACAGCATGTATGGCCAGGGCTTTCTTAGCATGGCTAGGGCTTTCTTAGTATGGTCAGGGCTTTCTTAGCATGGCCAGGGCTTTCTTAGTATGGTCAGGGCTTTCTTAGCATGGCCAGGGCTTTCTTAGCATGGCCAGGGCTTTCTTAGTATGGTCAGGGCTTTCTTAGCATGGCCAGGGCTTTCTTAGCATGCCCAGGGCTTTCTTAGCATGGTCAGGGCTTTCTTAGTATGGCCATGGTTTTCTTAGTATGGTCAGGGGTTTCTTAGTATGGCCAGGGCTTTCTTATCATGGTCAGGACTTTCTTATCATGACCACGGCTTTCTTAGCATGGCCAGGGCTTTCTTAGTATTGTCAGGGCTTTCTTAGCATGACCAGGGCTTTCTTATCATGGTCAGGATTTTCTTATCATGACCAAGGCTTTCTTAACATGGCTGGGGCTTTCTTTGCTTCTGTGGAAAGCAACCATACCCCTCTGTCTCTGTATGGCCACTACCATAAGCTGCAGTAGTACTCTGTCAATAATATGTGTGTGCTTTTTGAATGAGAGTATCAAAACTCAAAGCAGCCCAATGTATTTGTACTCAGTAATCTGGTGAATGATGTTATTTAACGGGCCCTTCTGGAGGATTGGGGTAGTTTTTAACAACATTTGTGATATTCCAAATGTCATAACTCTTATCCCTTGGGAAGGATTATTCGTTGCTATGAAAAAATCAGTTCCAAATTGTGATGAAGTCAGATTGTGATGTGTCTTGTACATTAGTACTTGATATGTCTGGATTTAATATTGATAGATTTTTTGCATACCTGGTTAAACTGCTTGTTGGTCCAGGTTGAGGCTGTTAAGGAAAGGTGAGAATAGGAGTGGTTCTGAATAAAAAACATTGAGGAATGCTGCTAGCGAATGTTCCTGCACTTGAGAAAGAGAAGACAGTAAAGATCTAGAAGAACTTATAAGCAAAATAAGTGCTTACCCATGTAATGTCTCTAGCCCCAAATTCCTCCATTTCTGACATCCCCAGCTGACTGTCCTTTATCAGACTGCTTCCCATTCACTATCACTCCCTGCTTCCAAGGTATTGTTTACAGTTGCATAAGAATTTGAATTAAAGAAACACCATTCCTCAGACAAGTGGCATCTTCATAGATGTGACTCGTTCTCTTGGTAGCAGTCTACCCATTTTCACTTTAGAGAGTAAAGAGTCACATCTATAAAGATGCCACCTGTGAATAGTTCACTAATGGTATTATTTTATATGGTACCAGTAACAGTGTACATGGCAGTCATAGTACTGAATCCACTGCATAAGCCATGCTGTGCATTGGCATTGGAAAATAGCCCAGAATTACTAATGTGATCGATAGTCTGGGGGTAGATTTGTTTTCTGAAAATGTTAAGTGAAAAAACACAGGTTTTTAAAGTCTTGTTGAGAGAAGGAAGTAAAGATCTTAAATAGTGTGATGATAACTGCATGCTTGAAGGAGTATGGTATAATTCTGTTTATTAGTGATAAGATAGATAAGGCTTTGAAATCAGAGGGGCTGAACTTCTGAAGAAAAGTAAATAACATTTATTGAAATTAGTACCCATTTTTGTTGAAGTTTTTTAGATAGTCACAGGCACTTATCAGATAACCCTACATTATTCTAAATGTGTCAGTGAAGACCCTTTTTGCCATCTGTAACCACCATTCCAATGTTATTGTTACTGCTGATCTGTTGAGATTGATCTTCCTGAACCTAGATCCAGTCTGATATCTGATTCAGATATGCTAGACAGAACTGGAGCAAGACAAAAAAAATTGGTATCCCCAGCTGACTGTCTTCTATCAGACAGCTTCCCATTAACTACCACTCAAAGCTTCCAAGTTATTTCTTAAAGTTACATAGGAGTATGAAATAAAGAAACAAGATTCCTCAAACCATACTAAGAAGATCAAGTTCATTAAGTTGAACCCTTCTCTTGGTAGCAGTCTACATGCCTATTTTGTAAGAATGATCTCTTCCTAGTTATCCTTCTATTCATAGAAAATTGGTGGTTTCCTTTACAAGCAAGTTTCATGATCTTCAAAACTTTTGCAGAAATAGTGCATGCCCGAGTCCTCATGCCTGTGCCAGTGGTAAACCATAGTTTAATTTGATTTTGCTTGCCTCCAGAAACCTCACTGAAAATCTGGACTGAATAGCAAAACTTAGCAAATATGAACAAATTACTGGGTTTGACAAAAAAATAAGATGGCGTTAGTACACTTAATAATGATGGTAGCCAAAAAAAGCCATTACAAGAATGTGGAATATTGAAGCTGTAAAAAGCAAAATAAATATAACTGCGAAAAAGTATTTGTGGCTTCAGTATGTTTTTAAATTGTTGCTATAGTGCACATGTAAGGAATCACTGTAATTCAGTAATAAAAGATGAGTGATAAACTGCGTAGTACATGGAGCACCATAATTACACTCCAAAATTGGAATAATGCTAAATCTGTAATGTGCTTCTGTAGCACAAGACCCTGCTTCAACAGTACTTTCAGAGGTGTGTCACAATTGTTAAACACACACCCCCAAGCACTGTTATGGTTGGGTCTCAGATCAGGGACATTCCTCTAATCTGTCCTTGAATATCTTGCCTCATACTCTGTCTACAAAACTTTATAGATATCAGTCTATAAGTAACTTAATTAGAGCAGCATTTAAAATTTGTTCCTGACTTTTTCATCCAAATATATTATTCACATGTTGTCCATGCAACAGCACTTGCTAAGTGTTTACTGGTTTTCAAACACTTTGCACTTTTTTTTAAACTCTATGCAATGCAAAAAGTGATGATCGGGTCTCACCGTTCATAACAAAGTATTATGTGTTCTCGACATGAATGCCAAGATTCACCTCTTGAGCTTCAATTGTAAGATGAATTTCTTAGCATTCATGTCTGAAATACATAATATATGGTTACAACTAGAGACCTGATCATTACCCTCTATATTAAGTATGTCACATCATGGTTCTTGTAAGCAGTTTAAACTGGATTACACCTTTTTAAGTAAAGATGGATTATCAAGGTCTGGCATCATAAAGGAGCCAGGCTAATAGCCTGAACTCAGAGAAGAATCCAAAGGTAGGTATGAAAATATTGACTTCTGATGAAGAGTAATGAATGCCAGCTAGACAGATCATAAAGATTTATTCTGATAGATGGGAGAAATTCACAGTGCAAGATTATTTTTAGACAGTGTATCAGTGATAGTTCACGTTTATTGGTTAATACCTAAAAGGTTGCAATTTTGTCAACAAACAAACTTTCACTATGTAATCAGGTGCTTTTATGAAAAATGTCATTAATTGTGAAATTACATCAGAATAACAGAGAGTATTGCCTTGCCAGGGGGAATAGATATAGCCTATGGACTATTACGTATGTGACACAAGTTTGAATAGTAGATAGGAGCATAACTCTTAACCTCTTAGAGCAAAAAATCTGGACAGAGCCATAAATAATGAGTGGACAAAGGCCCAAAAATAGGGAAACTTTTTAAATATTACTCTTACAAACTTAGGAAGTTGATAGAATAACACGTTTTGCATTAAAAAACAGATGCTAAATAAGTGACCTGAGAGGTGACCATGGACCCATTCAAACGCCAGGCTATTCTTGTCTCCAAATAGTGATGTAGATAGAATAATCCAAAAAGGAAAAACACTGAGCGTAATACCAACGTTTAAAATAAAACGGAAAACATTTTGTTAGAGCATGCTACAGGTAAGCGCTTTCACTAAGGCTTCGTCAGACCATTAAAATTCAAAAACATTCAATTAGAGGTTTTTATATACAAATTAATCACATGTAGTGTCATCTGATTGAAGCAATTCAGCATTTAAAGTTACAGCCTATTCTTCGTGCTAGAAAATTTCACAAGTTACAAGAATACGTCTTATCTGGCATAGTTTATTAAAGCCTGACTACAGTATATAAACCTATGTCCCACTATCTGTACATGTATAAAAAACATCATAAATCTTCACAGGTATAAAAACAAATTGATGATTATGTAGGACGCATAAATGCGTTCTATATCTACATAGTGTAAACTCTGCATCCAGATCTCTGCATTTACACCAACCATTATTCTATGCAACCTCACAATACACACAATCAAAATCAACTTTAAACGTTGGTGTTACGCTCAGTGTTTTTCCTTTTTGGATTATTCTATTTACATCACTATTTGGAGGCAAGAATAACCTGGCATTTGAATGGGTCCATGGTCACCTCTCAGGTCACTTATTTAGCATCTGTTTTTTACTCTTACTATCAAGCCGGGAGGTGTTTACTCTATTGGGAGCTGCTATTTGCATTTACGTTTTGCATTAACATGACTTTTCTGAAGGGCATGAAGTCTGAAACTCAAATGTCTGTCATTATTTTCTGACTTCAACCCTCAGTGATTTACCAACAATTTGCCAGAAAACCACAATTTTATGAGAATCAGACAGAAAATGTGAGACAAAAATCTAGATATTCTGCAAATATCTGTACAGTTGAGAGGTGTGGCTGGGGGGATAGACCAGTCTGCACCTGCTAGGCTAGCACACTTTATCTGTGTAGCCATGATGGAGATGAGGGAGACTGTGTGCACATGTCCTGGTAAGGGGTGATGCAGTATGCTGGCTAATGACTATTGTGGATGAAAGGGGCAGTCCAGTTTATACCATGTCCATTACACATCCATCCAAGGAGTGCAGTAACTGTCATGTAAAAGAGAGTTAGGGTTCATAATTAAATACCATGAGGGCTGCTTACATGGTGGTTCATGTGGTTTGCTCTCAACCATTGGGGGAAGAAGATCAATTCATAAAGGACAGCTTGATGTTTAGCCAGCAGTGAGAGAAAAAAAACTATGGTGGATATTTGGGGAAATTTCATGGTGCTTGATGAGGCAGGTTGTCCCTTCTGTTCATTCACTATATCTTAAGTTTTTAAAGTTAATATTTGTGTGGCCATATGCAGGATCCCAGGGTAGGATAAAGGTAGGTTATGTAGACCTGGTGAATGATGAGAAGAGCTGATGGTCAGCTGCAGGAAGAAAACAATCATATAATATGGCACAAAAGCATTAGGGAAGTACACAATGCAAGATACCCATTCTGAATTAATTAAATGGAAGATTAGCCAGCAATCAGTATCTGTGTTTTTATTCTACTTCCATTTCTAGTCATTTTACCAACAGTGCAATCTGTGGTAGCAAAGTGTCAGTCATGGTAGTGGTAATTCACAAACCCTTACAGAAAGTGGAGATCATCAGAGCACAATATTCAGCCCTAAAGCACTGCTCCAAGCAGTTGTGAGAGGCACTGCTGACCTGAATTCTACTGCCAGCAAGAAAGAGACAGGTGCGATCTTCAGTCACTGCAACGGAGCATTAACAATTAGAAATGGATACACAAAGGAAAATATCAATAATGTACTCCACACAGATATCTGACTTCCAAATAAAAATTCATATAATTAAAATGAAGCTGCATGACTTCATGAATCGGGAGCTGACACAATAATCTCTGATTAGCGGGTCTGCTGGAAGCCAATGAATAGAGTGACCCAGTAGTCTATGAAAGGCAGGAGTTGTCAAAACCTCTGAAATTCAATAATATAGTGATTATAGAAAGGGTGTACAAGATCTTCTCATGTAATACATTACCTAACATATTTAGGAATTTTATTTTATTTGTTTGTTTACTGGGAACATCTGACTGAGCACAATACTTATTGTCATTGGAGGCCTGGGGAGAAAAGCACCAACAATGAAAATACAGATAATATGTATATCATTCACTAAGACATAGTCAGTACACCTTGAAAATTTATATATAGATTGCAAGTATAACAACAAAATAAGAAAGTCAGCTCTCAATTCAGGCTAGGAGATTAGAGTATATCTAATATCTTAGTTTTAATTGTGGAGTAGATATATAGACAATGTATACTGATTATAATGAGTGAGAAATTGTGCTCTACAAATACAGATAATTGGGAAATACTTTCAAGATAACAGTTTCACCAGTTAAAATATTGCCATTCCATACTAGTAATTTTTATCTGAACAGGAAGACAATGATACCCTACATTAAGAAACTGCCAAAAAATCGGTGCCTCCTGTCAACTTAAATTTCCAGCTATCTTATATGTTACCTCCTTGAGGCAGTCTATATAATTTGACATACCAGAAGATATAAAAGTCTTCATTAGCACAATCTCAAGTTCATAGTATGACCAAGTAAATAAATCATGGGTCTCAAACATAGAAGTAGATCAACTGCATAGGGGCAGTAAATACACCAGCAGATCAATCCCACTGAAATCTGGCAAATCTCAAGCCTGCTACACTTTCCTCACCAACTAGGAATAAAGCAAACCAAGGCTGTTTCAATTGGCTATTGCTATAAACAAGAGGCATGTTCCACCAGCATAACTGCAGGAGGATGAGGAAAACACGGGCAGTTTTGTAACATCAGCCATTACAACAGTGAAGCATGTTTTGTTAGAGAAGTCATATGGCAGAGCTGCAGTTATTCAGGTTGGATGTGTGGTAACACATGGTATCCATCCAACCTGAAGAAGGTCTTGTTCATCTGGTATACCTTATTTCTTTTGGTGCTGCATGTATATTCCCTTTGGGAAACAGAATTTATGACTGCTTTTCCCACTGTTACATGTTCTCTTCTTTAACTAATGGCTGCTAATGGACTGCTGCATACTATTGTGACATTTTATATTGATAAAGTCTGCATTCTGTGTGCCAGCACAATTACTGGGAATAGTAGTTGTCTACTTATGGTCTCCCCTTCTTCAAATATAAAAATGCAAGTAACCTGACTATAATGAGATATCTTCACAGCTTTAGCAGTTTTGATGTATGTGATATTTACTTACCCAATGTCTGAAATGCAGGCCTGCAGTATGGATTAATGAATGCATGTGCATCTATGTATGAATATATATATATATATATATATATATATATATATATATATATATATATATATGTATATATATATATATATGGGTCTATATTAGAACATCAAAATTTCACAACTTCGAATGTTCTAATATCGACCCCTATTCAGCGAACACTGAAAACAGCAAAGCTGCAGAAAACCAAATTTTTTCCTAGGGAAAGAATTCAGTTGTCCGTTTCTGTCGCTTCGCTATTTTCAGTGCTGTGGTGGAACGTTACGGGTCGGGTTCAGGTAAGTGTGCGATTGTGTGGACATGAGGGTTAGGGCGGGTTAGGTGAGTTAGGGTTAGGGTGCGGGTCAGGTAAGTGTGCGATTGTGTGGACGTGAGGGTTAGGGCAGGGTAGGTGAGTTAGGGTTAGAGCACTGGTGAGGTGAGTGTGCAATAGTGACGGACCTTAGGGTTAGGGTTTGGGTTAAGGTAAGTGGATAGTTAGTGGTGTATGCACAGTTTAGTGTAGGGTTAGATGTAAGATTTTAGGTGTATGTGTGTGGATTGCTGTTTGTTTGGTGTGCTTGTGTTGTGTTTATGTGTTTCGGAACAGTGAATTTGTTTCCCTAGGAAAGAATTCGGTGTTCTGAATGTTCGATGTTGTCAGCATTCGCTGAATAGGGGTCGATATTAGAACATTCGAAGTTCTGAAACTTCGATGTTTTAATATAGACCCATATATATATATATATATATATATATATATATATATATATATATATATATATACCATATGATCAAAGTTTTGGACTCTCGACATTCCGAAATAAATCCAACAAAAAAAAAACTTTCTTAACATTTATGCAGGGGGCAACCCCTGCACCCTACACCCCTGCTACTTAAATATACCAACTCTGAGATCGCACTACAGTGAGGAAAAGGGAAATTTCCCATTTCGCTCTGTATGGAGATTGCCGTTCAGAATGTCAAAGTACTAAAACTTCGATCATATAGTCTCGACCATATGAAATTCAAAGTTTTAGGATACACACACACACACACATGCACACACACACACACACACACACACACACACACATATATATATATATATATATATATATATATATATATATATATATAATATATATATTCTCTCTGTCTTTCTCCCTTCCCTGAACCCTATGTACAAAATAATGTCTGATTATGTTAAGCTGTTCTGACTGACATTTTTAACAAACCTCTCTTTTTTCTCTCCCCTCTCCAAGTAGCCTGACATCGCATCTCATGGTTGATCTGTAATGTTTCATCTAACAGGCATAGATTATGATTTTAATGCAATCTGGAATGATTTACACTTGGTAGACACTATAGTCCTTTGAAAGCTCAGAATGTTTGAGCTATGTTTGCAGCAACCACCAGGCTTGTCTGTTCTTGCCCTTGAGAGTTTGATATATGTTAGCTTATAAGTAATAACACTTCCTTCATTTTTTGCTGCATTTATTTGCAGAATGTATGTCTTTTAGGAAACATTTTTTTATATTAGATAAGCTGCATTTAGTTTATGTTAAATGCCTTGGACATCAACATGAACTGCAATTCATGATAAGTATGTAAGCCCGGATCCACTTTATATTTCTGTAGGCCTGTTAAGTGCATATCTTAGAATATTATTGGACTATCAACACTCACATATGAAACATAGGCCGTGTATCCATTTATTACTCAAACTTCAGTTTTCCTACAAGAAACCAAACTCAAAAAGAAAAAAAAATAGTACTTTGTCCCACCAAAAATGGAAAGGGTAGGGTGTCTCAAGTTGTCTGAAATCTGCATGAAAAGACGGTACATAGGAATCTGAACTGACTACTTAACATTTGTATAACTGACTGCTTGGGTGGATAGATCTTAGCAAAAGCCACACCTTTGTTTGAATTTTAAAAGCCATGGAGGACTTTGGTGGTAGCAGTAATACATATCTTATGGGTTGAGATTTCAGTGATACATAAAAAACATTGCTGGATAGAATGCCTAATATAGGAAACAGAATACCTAAGGTGAGCAAGAGTTTTCAACTTATGAGAAGATTACCATCTTGTGGCTACTTCAATAACCTTAGGTCTTACTGACAGGGATTTAACCTTCTAGTATGAGTATCGTGCACTACAATTCAATTCAATTATACATTTCTAGTTTCTGCAAACTCCATGGAGTTATTTTTGCAGAGCATGGGGTTTTGTTTCTATTGGATCACAATTACACATTGGCAGATATTATAAACATAGCTGTACTGAACCCACCACCTATCTGTAGATTTGATATCCTCTTACATAAATCATCTTGAGATAAAATATTTTTATTTTCTGTTGTTAAAGAATACTGGAAGGGAACCATATTAGAACTCAAGGATGTCTTAAAGTTATGGGAGAACTTGAAAGACTTGATTAGGTAAGAAACTAAAGCTGTAAAATATCAGAACAAAGTAAGTGAAGAAGATCAGGAAAGGCAACTGGAGGCAAAATTCAACTGCTTGATAGAGAATACAGAAACTCTAGAAGTAATATAAAAATACTTAGCAAGCAGATTCATCATTATACATAGAAGTAAAGCTTTGTAATTCATCTACCTGAAGACCAAAAGGGAATAATAGAAACTGTTTTACTGAGTAAAAGGAGTCACGGCCTGTAAACTGGATCTTAGCAGGTAGCACAGACTATATGGCAGTTAGCCCAGAAGATTAAGGCTCTGAGCTGTTAATAAGCTGTTTCTTGTAACTAAGGCCACAGAGTTTGATTCCATCCACCTCTGCTTGCCTAATGTATAACTCTTAACTAGTCAGTTTATCACACAGTACTCCTGGTTGCCCCTCAAAAGGGATACTTGTGTCCTGTGTGATAATGCATTTAACAAACATATATAAAAGCATTCACTTATAAACAAAATTAAAGTAAGAGGGAGATGTCCATCCCATTTCTTCAAGAAGTGCAAGGTGAAGCTTAAAGGAATACCCTTGACATTAATGACCGTGCACATTCTATTTTGTGACACTTTATCACACAACTAGCAGGCCATAGGTGGTTCCCAGGAAGTCCTTTCTCTAGAATGACACTCTCACATCTGAAAGAAGAAATCAAATCCCTAAATCAGCTCATTAATACTAAGGAAATTTATTGAGCAGCAGCACTCCTTTGATTTAGTTTATATTTAAATCATTTTAATTAAGAAGAAGGTGAGTATAATAGGATGCCTGATTATTACTGTCACAGTGTTAAGCAATAAATGTACTTCATGCAACTATCTTTATAATTCTACAAAGGAGAGTTTCATTTCTCTGCATTCACTGGAGAGGCTCCAGAATAATGCAAAGTAGAATAATTTGTATACTGGCATGCTGTTCCATGTTTGTAGTTGCATCCATTGTTAATGATAAATATATATATGTATATATATATATATATATATATATATATATATATATATATATATACACATATCTATATATATATATATATATATATATATATATATACATACATATATATATATACATACATATATATATATATATATATATATATAATATATATATATATATATACATATATATATATATATATATAAACAGAAGAGGTCTAAGTACTAAACTTTCAGAACACTACATTTGACTTTGGCAGGGCTTGAAAAAACTTTGTCCCATCTTATGCACTGCCCTCAGTTTTGTAGGCAAAAGGTGTAGCAAACACCTTAGGCTGGAAACCACATTAACATTTAGTAAATATATTGTTAAATGTAGTTAGTGTAAGGAATCCAATATGTCCAATTGGGTTTACTTTGTCAAAAAGAGGTACAGAAGAACTGGAAAACATGGTATGAAGATAAAAGGTGGAATATTTAAAGAGAATATGAGAAGGTTATTTTTTCATAGAAATGATGATGAATGGCTAGAAAGCCATCTTGAAGAGGCAATGGCTTCAAACGCTGTGAAACAATTCTAAAAGCTTGGAATGTATATACGCAAGTTTCACTACTGGAGAAAGAAAACATAAATAAGCTGTTGGATATGTAGTAGCTGAGTTTATTCATAAGTTAGAGAAACAGAACAGACTAATAGATCAAGAGATACTTAACTTCTGACAAAACCAATGCTTCCACATCTGTGATCTGTGGCATCTATCCTTTAGTAGTATAAAATAATTTATCTTCATGAGTGCTTCTGCATAATCTGGTACAGAGAAGTTCCATCCTGTAGTTAAAATACACCATTGTATAACACTGAAAAGCCTAAATTGGTTAGAACTGCCACATCAACTAACATATATACAACTTCTTGCCACCTGTAAAATTATCCAGCATCCATCTGCCTATCCAGATCTAAAAAACATTCTACACAATTATGTTCCCAGTCAGCCATTGTGATCCAGTGACCAAAAATTCCTGTCTGTCTACAAACCTAGCTAGTCTGCTGGGCACTATCATGTATAACGAGGTTGCTAAGGACTGGAACTCCTTACCTGTATCCATTAGGTCTATATCCTCCCTTCCATCTTTCAAAAACCACTCTCAGAGATATCCTAGATAAAACCTTGCTCTTTTCCTGCTCAATTAAACTTTAAATTGGTAAACTATATCCCTAGATGTGAACTAGTACCTTTTCATTCCTTATGCCTCCTTACTATCCCTTCTTCAGTTACTTCCTTACTGCTATCATATTCTCTTCCCTGGCCTTCTCTCTAAATATACCATAAGCCTGTGTTTCCCTCACTTCATATTGCAATTCTTATTTGTATTAGACTAACTTACCTTCAATTTCTCTACAAACTGTCTAAAATTTCTCTAAATATTAAATGATTGCTATATACTTTGTATAATTCTTAACAAATGTTTTTATATTATGTCTAATTTGTTATAGTTATTTAAACTGCAGATGTTTTTGTTTTAATTTTTAAGATTGTTAAATTATTGTTCTTAAGATGTTTTAATAATTTGGAACTTTTCTCCCCAGACCTCCGCTGAAAATGGGCTTCTACTGAGTCAGACTTTTCCGGTAATCAAATGTCAATCAATAAATAAATAAATATAGTTGCAGGGTTAAGGCTATCAGAATTCATTCATTCTATACTGCCAGGTTTGATTCTTTCTGTCTCCATATCTGTATTGTGTGGCTTTGAGTAAGTCATTTGAATAGTATTCCCAAGTCACCCCTAAAAACAGGCACTTGTGCTTGTTTGACTTACCTGCTGGTTAAACAGGCCAGCAAAAATGGATAATCCTCTGCAAAGTTCTATTATTATCTTATAATGGTTACAATGGATGCATACTGTGTATGTATCATTTGCACATTCTGGAATTTGAATTTTTTACCATCTAAATTAAATTCTGCGCAGTATGGTGCCTATGTCAGGCTTCTTATCAGTTAAACTGTTTTGTTATATAAATTATATCATGTCAGTCAGTGTTGATCCTAGAAACTTCAGAAGGCTGTGGGTTTTATCAGTTCACTGCATTTGGATTCATGTTCCAACAGAGACACCTGAGGAACATATGATGAACAGCAACAAAACTTCACACTTGACAACAATTTCATCAAGTTCATTGCACAAAAGGGAAAACATTCATTAATATTCAAAATGAACTCATATTTATCTGAAAATGTTTTTATATTTTCTTTATTGTATTATCTCAAAATCTGCCATTGCTCCACTATAGACCTTTGTTCAATAATTGAAATTGACTTTACTAACCTTAAAAGTAGTTCTTGTATGGAAAATTCATTTTTATATGTTATAATTGGCTATAGCTTAAATCCTTTTCTAATCTTGTTTTTAAATTTCACAAGTTGTTCTCCAAGCTCCTAGCAGTAAATTTTCATGCCAAACTATCTCTGACCATTTCTATTCTTTATCCACTGTAATACAAAAAGTTTTTTTTTTCTAATAACTAGCCAGTTTTGTAGTTTCAGCACTCAAATCTGTTTCTTTGATCTCAGCACTTGTTCAGAACTCATTGCAAGCACTACATAAGCTGCAAATTACTACAGCACTCAACTTTCCTCACTTGTCTAGTGGAAAGCAGTTTTTAGTACTTAATAAATAAGCACTTATCCAGGCATGTCTAAGGGTCAGCTCCCAGTGATTTCTCCTGTCTACCTGATGAATCTGGGCATCTTGGGGCAATGCAGCAATTGCCTCATGTACACAGACAACCCTCTCCTCCTACCACCCAACACTACAACCTGTGAGAGATGCACTTATATAGCCAAACTGGAAGTAAAGCTCTCTTCACCCAAGACTGGATTAGACAGTCAAGAGGAGAAAGTAAACACTTGCACCGCACCACACTCATCACATAGTCCCTCAAAACCTACACCACCAAAACACACACATAGAAACACAAAACACACACCTACATTCGCGGAGGCTCTCAATAAAAACCTGCCCAAGCATCAGGGACATCCAAAGCACAAATGCAAGCAAACTCCACCCCCCAACACAACCCAAATGACACATAGCCCACAAACTCAGTGTGCCACTCAATCACAGCCCATAAGGCATAACAACGTACCCAACACTCTAGTCATAGGTGACTCTATAGTCAGGCACACTGATGTTCCACTCACTAGACTAAACAAGGAGAAAGTTACTGTCAGCTGCCTGTCAGGTGCCAGAATCCGCCACATAACGCATGCACTCAGGTCACTCCACAATAAGTACAAATATGACACTGTCATTGTCCATGTTGGTGTGAATGACCTGAGACGTACCTCCCTGGACTACATGAAAAGAGACATGGAGGAGCTCTCCGATCTTGTATCCCAGACAGGTATGACCCTAACCCTGAGTAGCATCCTGCCATCACCCAAAATGATATCACAGTACAAGGACAAAATGATTGACTTCAACTATTGGCTAAGCTTCTGGTGTCATTCTAAGGGGATCCAGTATTTGTCTGCCTGGGACAACATGATTGACAGTCCACGATGCTTTGCCAGAGATGGCCTGCACCTGTCGCCCTTAGGATTCCGGATACTGGCTAAGACTCTTGCAACCCCTATAGTGCCTTTTTAGGCAAGGTTCAAATGACAAATTCACCACCGTAACAGGTACAAGCAAGCAAAATCTGAGGGAAATGCTACTCAATGCTAGAAATCTAAACCTCAAAATGCACTCACTCGAGGCACTCCTTAAAATGGAGAACATTGACATCTGTGTAGTGACAGAAACCTGGTTCAAAGCTCCAGGGAGCACCCCTGCATTACCAGGCTTCAATTCATACCACACCTTTCGGCCACCTAACCCAGAAAGAAGCACTAAAGGTGGAGGCGTGTCCATATTCATTAAGGATATCCACACCTCCAGGCTAGTTGCACAGCATAATGCATCCGAGATTATCCAAGTGCAACTAACTGGGCAAGACCGCAATCCAAATTGTAGCTTGCTACAGACCCCCCACCATGCCCCAGGATTCACACTCCTCATTTCTTGATACACTGGAAAGTATTAGGGTACAACCCAACACCCTAATAATGGGTGATTTCAACTACCCCACCATTAACTGGGAAAACTACTCATGTACCAACTCTTTTGCTCAACGTTTTCTAGAATTCATAAATTCCAACACCTTGGATCAACTTATTCACACTCCCACCAGGGGCAGCAATATCCTAGACCTGGTTATTACCAACATGGGAAACCGGTGTTCCACACCAGAGGTCAATTCCTCGTTGGTCAGGTCCGACCACAAGTTAATCAGCCTAGACATCCACATCCCACCCCCAGCCCCAATTAGGGAAACCATCGTAAAAAACTTCTCAAAAGCCAACTTCACACTTCTTAAGACAGAAGTGGCAAACTTCATGACACCCATGTAGACGGACAATAGAGGTATGACTGCCGAATCCTACACAAATGCACTTTATAAGCACTTACACGAGTGTATGGATCATGCTATCCCTAATAGAACCAAGATATTATCCTCTAAAAAAAGGAAGCCAATCTGGTGGACCTCTGCCATAAACAAACTCTACAACAGAAGAAAGAAACTGTTGCAAAAAAGAGTAAAATCCCATGACTGGAGGAACTCCCTGGTCAACCTCAGTAAGAAGCTGAGATTCCTCATAAAATCCTCCAAAGCTAGTTACAAAAACAAAATTGCCACTGACTCTAAAGACAACCACAAAGCATTCTATAGCTATGTCAAGAATCTAAATAGGAACACTCAGATCTGCTCTGAGTTACAGCATAATGGCACTAAATATACAGAACCAACTGATATTGCCAACATCTTAGCAGATAGGTTCAGTGCTAACTTTACCCCCCTCTCACCCCCTAGAGGGCCCATCTCTATACCTGAAGAATGCAAAGTTCCTATAATCACGGCTGCACAGGTAAAAAACACACTCTCCAAAGCCACAAACACAGCATCCATGGGACCTGACAATATCCCAGGCTGCGTTCTACATGAACTACAGAATGAACTGGCACCCTACCTAAGTACCATGTTCAATCATAGCCTCACCTCAGGCTTTGTACCCACTGAATGGCGCACCACGACAGTTATCCCACTCCACAAGGGGGGAGCCATGACGGACCCCGGGAACTACTGCCCCATTAGCCTGACGAGCCTGGTCTGCAAGGCCATGGAATGTATCATCATGGAACTCATAAACAAAGACATTGGTAATCTCCAAACTCTGGACCCTACACAGTTTGGATTTGTAAAAGGCAGATCATGTCTCCTAAACCTGATTGACGTCTTTGAAGCAGTCACCAAAGCCATAGATCAGGGTAAAATGGTTCACACAGCTTATCTAGATCTCGCCAAGGCTTTCGACACCATCCCCCACTCTGGAATTATAGATAAGCTCACTAAACTAGGTATAAATCCTTACGTCACAAGATGGGTTGCCAACTGGCTCAGGACAGAACCCACACTGTGAAAGTAGTGGATTCCAAATCCGACATCAGACCAGTGACAAGTGGAGTACCACAGGGTTCAGTCCTGGGTCCTCTCCTGTTTGGTATCTACTTCTCTGAAGTGCAGGCCAACACAGAAGGTCTTTGGCTAACAAAGTTTGCAGATGACTGCAAACTAGGAGCCATAATCGAAACTCCTAACGATGTGGACAAACTACAAAAGGGCCTCAATGAGACAGATACCTGGTGTCAAAGCCATGGCCTGAAGCTCAATGCCAAAAAGTGTATTGTCATCCCCTTTGGTAAAAACTCTGTACCCATGAACTACCATATAGCTGGTAGTCTACTTAATGCCAAAAATGTGATAAGAGACCTTGGGACACAGGTGGACAGTAGTCTCTCCTTTGAAAATCACATTGCCACAGTGGTCAGGAAATCCTTCTACGTGGCTCATCTCATCACAAAAGGATTTTCATCCAGAAAAAAAGAGGTCATTGTTCCCCTCTACTCATCACTCATTAGACCCATTATAGAGTACAACGCCCCTTTTGGTATGTACCTCACAAGACATCTACAACAACTGGAAAGACCACAGAAATACCTCACAAAGAGGATTACTGGCCTCAAACATATGCCCTATGCAGACCGTCTCAAAAAACTACAGCTTTATTCCATCACATATCGCCTACTCAGGGGCGATCTCTGCCTAACATACAAAGCTATGTCAAACCCAGAGCTGTTGCACATGCTCCACTTAAAGAAATCCCAATCCCTCCGAGCTACACGCTCTAGGGACCTTAACCTTGTCACCACAATAAACAGAACATGCTGGAGGGATAGATTCCTGTCCCAGAGACTTCCCATACTCTGGAACAGACTACCTATCTATGTCAAACAGAGCTCCTCATTAGCACTCTTCAAGAAAAATCTTGATGATTGGATGGGAAATGGGAAATTCACCCCGGGGATCACTTCTGTGGCTCTGCTCGACAGGGGCACAGGAAAATAATTTTCTTGGGTGGCGAAAGCCAGGGTACATTTTTTGGCTAGGCTTGTATGGGCCCTAGGGCCAATAGCCTAGTACCTACCTATGAACCTATGAACCTATGAGTTGAAGTATTTTGGGAGGAAAAGAAGGCAGGAGTCAAGTGGGATAAGTTGACCCTTCCAATAGAACAAGGTGGTTTAGAATGATTTGATTTGAGGGGATATTTTAATGTTACACAGTAAGGCTCTTAACACAAGCAGAAGGATATATTTGAAAGCTGAAAGTGATGATGATAAAGCTGGGGAAGAATTCAAGAAATAAGGAGAGAGTGGGATTATGGATGTAGATCCTTAAGGAGAATAACAACAGTCATACAGAATATTAATTCATAAAGTAACAGAAAGTACTCTAAGAACTAAGCAAACAGATGAATTGAGAAAGGAGATTCTGCAGATAGGGATGACTGCAATTAGGGGTATAGAGAATAGACAAAAGGGGTCTGGAATTTATTGGAGTAAACTGGCAAAGCAGCCAAGGTTTTGAGAACAAATAATTAGAGAGAGAAAGTTAATAGAATGGGAAGAGACCAATAATTAATTTGGACTACAGGCTAGAGACCGCCTTCTCTATCAGGGATTGATATCAGAGTATAGCAGGCAAAGTTAAAGGGCTAGGGGAATCTTAAGTGAAAAACCCTGCACTGGTAGAGTTTTCAGTCGAATATAGAATAGAAACAGCTGTTAAAAAAGGAATAATTAGTAGGGCATATAAAATATTGCATGATAACTATAGGAATCAATTAAAGGAGGTTACAAAAGATTGGGAAGAGAGATTGGATAATCAATTCATAAAGAAAAAATGGGATGACATATGTATGGCTCCCAAATATGCAACAAACAGTAAAAGATTTAAGATTTTTGCTTGGAAGTGTTTGCATAGATATTTTTATACTCTAAGCAGACTCCAAATATATTTTTCCTAAGGTCAGTGGCAAATGTTAGAAGTGTAATGGGGAAAAAAGGGTAACTGGGAACATTTGTTTTGGGAGTGTAATGAGCTAACATACTTTAAAATTCCCCACAGAGTACTCTATCAGAAATACTGGGTGAGCTATGGATGTAACTAAGGAAATGTTTTTTTATGAGCTGGGATATAGGATCTGGATTGTCTAGACATAGTAAGGCCTTGTTAAGTTTAATTCTGGGGACTGGCAAAAAAGAAATTACTAGAAAATGGAAAAAGAAGTCTAAAGCAACCATATTTGAAGCAGTAAATATTGTAACAGAGGTGAAAGAACTAGAAGTGGGATCTTTAGAAAAGGGTAGGAGCAAATTACATAGAAAAAATGGAAATTGTGGAAACAAATATTGCAGAAAAATGTTTTGGAGAAGGAAACAGGTTTAAGGGAAAGGAGGAATTCACAAGCTTATAATGTTGGAGTGATTACATTGTACAGAAGAATATATGTGATATATACATTTTGTAACTATGAATATGTTAATATGATTTGTTTTCTTTTATATGAATATACGTTTGCTTATGTCACAAGTGATAATTCAATAAAGGTATTTTAAAAAAGCATGTAGGTTTCACATAGTCCACTTCACATCAACTTCACTCAAAAGTGACTCATTTATAAAAACCCTCTTTTCTGTTTTTGAATGCACATTTAAATCTCCACCATCATACTATGTATTTCATCATGTATAGTCATGGTTCCAAAAAGTCCCACAGATTAGCCTTGGCTGTTCTCTCACTTGGGCTGTATAATGTTATGGATTTACATTATTTGTTTGAATCATGTTTACAGTTCATAATTGTTGCTCTATCTTCCCAGTTGTCATACACCTTAAAAAATTCTCATCCAGTTTTTAATAAAATTAATAAATTAATATCCTAGACTACAACTCATATGCTTTGAGTTTATGACTTTCTTTTTTCCATGTCTTCCCCCACAAACTTACATTTTTACACTGAAAATCTAATAATTCTCCAATACATGCTTTTTCTAATTCAAGGTTATGGGGAAGTAGAATCTATAGCAAGAGACACAGGGTGCAAGGCAATGAAATTAAACCTTAATAGCATGCCAGTCTATCGCAGGATACATATATACCAAATACACAGTCACACACAAGCACCCTCAGTCACACATGACATTCACATTTCTACTTGTGAATAGTAGAATGGACCTCTAATTCACCTATGACGTGTCTTTCAGATATGGAAGGAAATCAGAGTAGTGAAAATCCACATGGACACAGGTGAGGCATGCAGACTTGACAGAGATAAACTTCTTTAACTGTTCTGCAACTCCCAAATACATTGTGCACTGTTTTACATTTTTAATATTGTTCAAATTTTATATATATATATATATATATATATATATATATATATATATATATATATATATTAATAAATTATATGCTTGTGTTTCTTCCTTTGATTGCTCCAGTGTATACTTTCTCATTCCTCAGATATTGATTCATCCACCCCCTCCATACCTCTCAACCTCTTAATGCAAGAAATCTGGACAGAGCCTACAATACTGGGGGGACAAAGGTCCAAAAATAGGGACAGAGTTTAAATATTGCTCTTATAAACTTAGAAAGTTGGTAGAATAATGGGATTTTCATTAGCATGCATTTTCTGAAGGACATGAAGTCTGAAACTCAAATGTATATCATTATTTAGTGACGTCAATCCTCAGTGATTTGCCAAAAAAACACAAATTTTATGAGGTACAGACCAATAATATGAGGGAAAAATCTGGACATTCTATGAAAATCTATACAGCTGAGGGGTATGAACCCCTCCTTCTTTTGAAAAATTTCACATTGATTGATTAATAACTGTCATTAGTAAGGTAGATGGAATGAAAACTATATGATAAAAACTAGAAAACAGTATACAGAGTATGAGGGCGAGGTGTGTGAAGACAGAAGTATTAAGGAAAATGAGAACAGTATGATCATAAATTACTTGTGTGTGTCTTCTGTCAGGGATGCCAGAACATAGGATAGTAGGTGCTACAGCAATAACACATAGGAACTATATGGATGCATCATCTCCCTAATGGAATTTCAGAGGAACTGTCATCAGTTCATAGAGCAATCATTCCA
Organism: Protopterus annectens; assembly: GCF_019279795.1. Classification (NCBI taxonomy): domain Eukaryota; kingdom Metazoa; phylum Chordata; order Ceratodontiformes; family Protopteridae; genus Protopterus; species Protopterus annectens. The sequence goes on along the minus strand of NC_056735.1, from coordinate 1,977,720,944 downwards.
TTCAGCAAAAATTAACTGACTACGATACATAACTGAGATTGCAAAACCACCTAAGACATTTTTTTTCAGGGAGACAAACCCTTTGCATCTTGCACATGGGGGTAGCACCTCATGCCTAGCCTGCTACTTATATATACCAACTATGAGACTGTACTCACTTCTGGTAAAGAAAAATCACCAAGACACTGCAATCATAATGTTTCCCACACAAAAGCCAGAATTACAAAATATTGCCGCTCACTATAGCGATTTTAAGCCTGATACCTATATGGATCTATTCCCTTTATGTCATAGCAGTGACTGCCAGCGAATGAAAGGACAATGTGACAGCATGTATACAGGTTAGCCTTATGGATAGTTACTTATTAAAGTGATACTATCCTGTTATAGTCACTACCTAAAGTAGGTCTTAGAATGATGAGAGGAAATGGAGTCAGTGAGACAAAGGTGGTAGGGAAAAGCTTCTATAATTCTTATTATCATATTCTAGCTGAGAATATGGGACAATATGTGAGGAAGGCTTTTTATTATTATCTTTCACACTGTCAACTTGGTAAGATTGACAGAAACAAGTGGTACTTTGTAGAGGTGGCTTGCTTCTAAGGAACGGACTATGTTGTTATCTCAAGCACATAGTATGCAAAGAGAGGTTATGGGTGTAAAATCTGGATTTATAAGATACAGGTACTCTTTTAGCTTGTTAACATGATTTATCAAATAAAAAAAATGGATACGTAAAAAATAGTGTGATTAGAGTGGTACTGTGTAAATATTACCTGATGTGCCAAGGTCAGGTAATGAACATGGAAATCATGTGGTTGGTTGGGATAATAGTCTTGGTGAAGGTGAAAAAATATGAATTATGCTACAACAGAATGCAGAGAGCTTGGGAAAGCATTGATTTTTTGAGCACCACTGGATATCATGTTTTGTTGAAGCAAGAAACTGAGTGGCACAGAACCAGATGTAACCGCTCTCCAAGATTTACTGTCAGTTCTACTTCTAAGATCATAAGCTTAATTTTCTGAAGCAGAAAGTACTTTTGAATCAGTATATTTATCAGTGTAGAAGAATTCATAGACATTTCTAAGGACAGTAAATCAAATAAAAAGCACATTTTGCAGTATTAACAGAGCCCTCAGCCGAGAAAAAAGTAAGGGATATATTGACTACAAAAACAGAATATTTTGACATCTGTTAGCAAAGTAAGACTGAACTGCTTGAATTAGGCACAGAAAACTAAGCATTTCTAAGTGTATCACAAAGTGAGTGAAAATTATCAAAGGTCACACGGAAATTGAATTATGATTTTTAAAGTTCTAACTGAAGATTATTTTAAGGAGACCATGGTAAAGGCTGTATAAAGGAAAAGTGGAGACAGCAACCCAAGGAGCAAGACACATAGGGGGTATGTAAAAGTATAAAAAACAAAATATATTGATAGAAATATGAATCAGTGAGAAACAACAAAGTTTAGGAAAAATAAATAGTTATATTTGCAAAAAGTAGATTTTTTTTATTTCATTTTATTTTAAGTACTATTATGGCATTGATGCAGAAGTGACATTTGAAATTACCATTGTGTACCATCTTATAAACTATCAAAGGTTAAAATACTTTTTGATCCATCTTCATTGTAGCAACATCACAGTTTCTCATAAAAATTAGAAAATATATGTTGTACTATCAGTAGGTTGTACCTCTATCTATGTATCCTAGTTAAAAGAGCATATCTGTTTATCTTGATTTAATGGTTTTATCTACTTATTTTTAATTTTGGTGTGTATTTCATACCTTTCAAGGGTACCTCATTAGAGATCTTAAAAAGTTCATGTTCCTTAAAGTTCCACATTGAAAGCATCTGTCACACATTCAGTATTAAGAATTTTTAATTGATATCCATGGTAAATTGAAAATCTTCCTCTTTCAGCTGTTCGCGTTAGGGGTCACCACAGCGGATCATCTGTTTCCATTTTTTCCTGTCCTCTGCATCTTCACACCAACCACCTGCATGTCCTCTCTCACCACATCTATAAACCTTATCTTAGGCCTTCCTCTTTTCCTGTTACCTGGCAGCTCCATCCTTAGCATCCTTTTCCAAATATACCCAGCACCCCACCTCAGCACATGTTCAAACCAACGCAATCTCACCTCTCTGACTTTGTCTCCAAACCGTCCAACCTGAACTGACCCTCTAATATACTAATTCCTAATCCTGTCTATCGTCTTCACACCCCAATGCAAATCTTAACTTCTTTAACTCTGCCAACTCTGGCTCTGACTTTGCCTTTTTGTCAATGCCACCGTCTCCAACCCATATAATATAGCTGGTCTCACTACCCTCTTGTAAGCCTTGCCTTTCACTCTTACTGGTACTCGTCTGTCACAAATCACTCCTGACACTCTTCTCCACCTGCTCCACCCTGCCTGTACTCTCTTCTTCACCTCTCTTCCACAGTCGCCATTAGTCTGAACTATTGACCCCAAGTATTTAAACTCATCCACCTTCGCCATTTCTACTCTCTGCATCCTCATCATTCCTCTATCCTCCCTCTCATTCACACACATATATTCTGTCTTAGTCCTGCTGACCTTCATTCCTCTCCTCTCTAGAGCATATCTCCACCTGTCCAGGATCTCCTCAACCTGTTCCCTACTCTCACTACAGATCATAATGTCATCGGCAAACATCATAGTCCACGGGGACTCCTGTCTGATCTCATCTGTCAACCTGTCCATCACCATTGCAAATAAGAAAGGGCTCAGAGCTGATCCTTGCTGTAATCCCACCTCTACCTGAAATGCATCTCTCACTTCTACTGCAGACCTCACCACTGTCACACTATCCTCATACATATCCTGTACCACTCCGACATACTTCTTTGCCACTCCCGACTTCCTCATACAATACCACAACTCTTCTCTAGGCACCCTGTCATATGCTTTCTCTAGATCCACAAAGACATAATGCAGCTAGTGCTAACCTTCTCTATACTTCTCCATCAACATGCTCAGAGCAAATATTGCATCTGTACTGCTCTTTCCTGGCATGAAACCATACTGATGCTCACTAATCATCACCTCCCTTCTTAACCTAGCTTCCATTACTCTTTCCCATAATTTCATGCTGTGATTGATCAGTTTTATCCCTCTGTAGTTACTACAGCTCTGCACATCACCCTTATTCTTAAGAATCAGTACCAAAACACTTCTTTTCCACTCCTCAGGCATCCTCTCACTTTCCAAGATTTCATTAAACAATCTGGTTAAAAACTCCACTGCCATCTCTCTTAAACTCCTCCATGCTTCCACAGGTATGTCATCTGGACCAACAGCCTTTCCATTCTTTATCCTCTTCATAGCTGTCCTTACTTCCTCCTTGCTAATCCACTGCACTTCTTGATTCACTATCCCCAATCATCCAACCTTCTCTTTCTCTCATTCTCTTCATTCATCAGGCCTTCAAAGTACTCTTTCCATCTTATCAACACACTCTCCTTGCCAAATAGAAAATAATCATATTAATTCATTAAAAGATCTTTTTTATAAGTAAAACCAGCATATTATAACCATTTTATGACCTTCCTAGTTGAAACTGTTAGTAAGCTGTTAGTATGTGTTCCACATTTTGCCAATTTGTTCCACATTATGAGGGCTAGTGTTCCTCATTTTGTAGATGGAAGGTTGAGAGCTATGGTGTATGTATTTATCTGTTTGATATACTGTTGTGAGCTGCACAAAGCACATTAGTATGCTTGACTGACGTTTGTTAGAATAAAAGTGCTCTGGTCCTAGTATAGGTAAATAAAAGTACTGTATGCTGAGACGTTTATGCAAAGAACTCTATTATGGTGTGAGACTATCACATGTTGTGAATTTCTGTGCACAGGTAGTACCACCTACTGCATTATCCAGCTGTAGTCTTGTTTTGTGTTTTTGTCTTCTTCAGACTACAGAAAAATTGGTATTCCTTTAACTCATACCACATGGATATTTCAGTAATCAACAACCACTCAAGTATTTCATTCTTCTTTTAGCTCTAAATGGAACTACAAAGCCTAGCCATGCTCTCTTGTAATAAATAACCAAAACTGAGCACGTGAACCAATCCCTTTTACAGCACTATAGCCATCCTAATGTTTTCCTGTACGTTTGTGCCAAGAAGGAACTCAGAGATTATAGCGATGGGCTCATGCAACTTAACTGCATGAGTCATATTGGCCAATTTTTTGCAGGCAATAAGGAAGCCATTTGCTAAAATTACTCTTTTTGTAATTGCTTGCTGTATTGTTTTTGAGAACAACGTGTGTCCTAATGTTTTATCTTTCCTAATAGTTATGTTATTTCAGAGAACCAGGTCATCATTAAAAAAAGAATTGGCTAAATCATTGAAACAAATTAGCAGTATCTCACATTCCACATTATTAAGAATATTTAACTTGTGCAATATGTTGAATGGAAAATATGTAAGGTGCCTCTAAGTGCAATGTAGCATGAAGCAGAACATTCTTACACCACCTAGCTAGATAACAATGTATTATCTTGACAGTCAGGGTTGTATATAAGGAGATTGCCTGAAAGCTGCAAACCAGGAAGTTAGTTTGCCACCTGGAGGATCATTTGAAGGAAAAACCTGTAAGCATGGAGTGGGACAGCTTACTCAGGACTAACTTGTGGAGTAAACCTTATGGAAGTACTTGCTTAATGAGGTGAAATCAAGGGCTGGTAGAGGCCTTCAGTTTTGGAATTTTGTTTTCAAAAAAGGGGCTGTGTGAACTGAGATTTTCGATTGAAAACAATCTAAGGTACTGCATATTCCTTTGAACTGTAAATCCAAGTAGACTATAATTTAGCTTTTTTTCTTGACTTGCGAAAATCTGCATTTGTTGTCTATGTCCTGCCTCCATTGCCTCTTTGGACTTATATAAGATTCGTGCACATGGGCAGCTGCCCAGAAGCTTGCCCATTTTCAGTTTATTGCAGTTAGTTCTTCCGCTGGTAACTCAGAATTCCATACTGAGCTACTAATTCCCTATAGCACTGTGACTGTTGTATTCCTGGTGTGGTTAACTGGTGACAGCACCAGGGCAGAATTGCTGAAAACATTTGTAGAAAAGGGCCTGTCAGGAAGTAATGGTCTTGAGAGGCAGTCAGAGCATTTAATGAACTAAAAAAGATCCTATGTTTTGACCTGTGTAGGTAACTCCTGATTTTATTAAAGAGTTTATCTTATATAGCAGCATGTCACTTGTAGGTTTGGGGGGCAGTGTCATTCCAAGAAATTCAAGGTGAGGAGCACCATCTATATTGTTTCAGTAGACAACTGAGCAATACAGAAATAAGATACTTAGCTATTGTCCACAATTAAGAGGGCTTTATATGCCTTGAATTAGTATTTGTTAGGCAGGCAATTCAGTTTGGTAGAGGAAGAGGCCCATTTGCAATGATTAAGTAAACAAACTGATGATAATACAAAGTAGTGCCACTGAACATTATCCCCCTCCCCAAGCTGTTTCAGTATGAAGTGACCTACAGGCCCAGTTTAGTCAAAAGAAATGATAGATTGTCTAGGGCCTACAGCCCATTATTATGATTCTAAAACCCTGGGGTTTGTGTTGTTGGTAGTGGGTATTAGTAACATGTTGACTGGAAAAAGTGTATTGTAGCTTGCAATTTGATAATATTCTCCAAGAATTTAGCTAAACAATATGATTTTAATTGACAATTAAGGTTGTATATAATGAGCTTGCCTGAAAGCAATAAAGTAGGAAGTTAGTTTCTCAACCAGAGGATCATTTGAGGTCTCCTTGAAGTTTGGAGTGGAACAGCCTTGTTGGAGATAACCTGTGGAGTATAGCTTGTAAACGTACTTGTTTACAGTGCTGTAAACATGGCCTGAAAGAGGCTTGCATCCATGGAGTTTTGTTTTAAAGACAGACTTCATCCTGAAAGGGCTGTGTAGACTATAAATCTTGGATAAAATGAGGTATGTCATGTTTGCAAACAGAAACCAAAACTAGACTCATGGAAACATTTTATCACACTTTGCAACCTCTTAGACCAAGCCATAGACCAGCATAAAGCCACTTCCAAACAATTCTCTTTACTAGGAATTCATAAACAGTTCTGGAAACAGGTAAAGCTAATAAATGGAAGATAAGCACCCCTTTAATAACACTTCTCCTGACAGTCTCCGGTATTTTCAAGGAACACTGTAAAATATATACTCCCTTGCAAAATTCAACAACCTTTCTTAAATTTCTACAGCCATTTCTGAGATCCAGACAGACCTGAATCCTCACCACCCTACCTCCCACTCTTCTACTTCAAACAAGTCAAACTCAAGGACACTGACACATTGCTTAATCAAATTCTTGCAGATGCCCCCCCCCCCAATTCTGATCCTGGTTTATACACTACTGCTAAGTCACCTCACCATTCCTCTACTGTATATCTATAACCTTTGCTTAACCAAGATTACGACACCTAGTATATGGAAAAAAAGCATTGGTAAAACCACTTACAAAAGTCCCAAATCTGACAATGCTTCACATTTTAGTTCACTTTCCATACTCTTGATGAAAATTTGAGAAACAAATAATCTACATCTAACTTACCAAATACATCCAACAATACCACTTCAGCTCCCTAAAGCAACAGGGACAGATTATAACAGTACAATTGCCCTTTGGAGCCTTACAGATGACATCTTATTCAACATGCGAAAAGACACTCTTACAGGATCCTTCTTTATTGATCTTACAAGGGGCTATGACTTCATTTGCCATACCCTTTCTTCTTCAAAATTTGATCAGCACTGCCATTAGCTCTGAAGCTTCCACCTGGTTAAAAGACATCCTGTTCAACAGACTTTTCAGAGTGAAAATAAGCCTCTCTATTTTCAAAAGAGTTCCAGAAGGATCCATACTTGCCCCTCTGCTTTTCTGTTTTTATCAACAGACAGCCTTATAACTGCCCTCATATTCCTTTAATTTTTTTATATTTGTGATATGGTAATATTTAGGCCCAGCCACTCCCCTGCTGATATCCAAACACAACTTAAAACTGATATACACTCTCTAAATAAAACACAAGCTAATACTCAACTCCTCCAAAATGACATCTATGTTTTTTGACAGCCCCAAAAAAACATCCAAAGCCCCAAAATCTCTGGATATTAAAAACATTAACAATTACCCCACTGAAACAACTTTCTTGAAATATGTAGGTATATAGCTAGACATAACTCATAACTTTCAAACTTAATAAACATTACCAGGAATCAGGTTAGTGCTATACTCTTCTAGGCTTGGAAAATCTCTCCCTTCCACAAGCTAATACTCAACTCCTCCAAAACGACATATATGTTTTTTGACAGCCCCAAAAAACATCCAAAGCCCCAAAATCTCTGGATATTAAAAACATTAACAATCACCCCACTGAAACAACTTTCTTGAAATATGTAGGTATATAGCTAGACATAACTCATAACTTTCAAACTTAATAAACATTACCAGGAATCAGGTTAGTGCTATACTCTTCTAGGCTTGGAAAATCTCTCCCTTCCTCATATCACAAGCCAGAGCTGCAATTGATAGAGAAGTCCTCTTAGCCCAGTTTGAGTATGGTCTGCCCATTCTAGCTGCAGCTTCCATTAAAAAAGCATCTACCCTGAAAACCATCACAAACAAAATATGTCATTTCCTGGCAAACTTCCCACCTCATGACACCCACTGCCTTACACTGACTAAATTCGACGGGCTCCCCATCAAGTAAAGAAGAGGCCTTTTAATAGGATAACTTCTCTTCAAACTCCTTAATCTTGAAACCTTCTCCACTCTAGCAGTTAGACCCACCACCAAAATCTCCTCATACATCCTCAGAAGTCTTTCCCAAATAACACCCACTTTGCAAACACTAAAACTAAGGTACAGTACCCTGACTATGCCAGTACTTAACATCTGGACACTAAAACTAAGGTACAGTGCCCTGACTATGCCAGTACTTAACATCTGGACACTAAAACTAAGGTACAGTGCTCTGACTATGCCAGTACTTAACATCTGGGAATCTTTTCTTCTTGCTCTTTCCAGAAAGGACTTCTTCGCATGCACCACAAATCATTACACTGGTTTTTAAAACTTGTAACAGATGGGTCTAAAAGAGGAGTAGTTTCTTAATTTTTGAAATAGAATGCCTTCACAGTTAGGTCACATATACTTCATAGATTCATAGGTAAGTACTACGTTAGCTGCCCTTGTAGCCATTTTAAGCCTAGCCAATTTCCCTTTTTGTGCTCAAAATAACCTATCCCATTTGGCTAGAGTTTGATCTTGCCCATCCCATGGTCAATAATTATATATTACCCATAATGAGAATAATTGGGATCATACCGTAGATAATTTGCGGGGGATCTATGCATGGGATAAAGCATTTAGGAGACACCTCTGCCCATTACTAGCACAGAATGCAGTCCTGGGGTGAATTTTCTGTTTTCCATCCATAGATCTAAGTTACACTTGAATATGGACAGGGATGAACTTTGTTTAATGTGGATGGGGAGTCTATTCCACAGCAGCGGTGTCCTCTGAGACATATATCTGTCCCACCAAACCATTCTGTTGATGTTATAGAAGGGGTTTAGATCCCTAGACTGAGTATTTCTGATGCCATTTGACTTGCTGATGTACAGTAAATCCACAAGTATTGATCAGATGATGCCTTGTATGCCGGACACAGGTCACCTCTTGGCAGTCTGTAAGATACTGAGAATAGCGACAGGGCTATATTATAGCCTGTAATAAGAAAACTCTGAATAGTCTTATTTCAGTTACTTAATGTGGACTGGTTTAAACACCCTTAAAAAGGTCTAACTTTATAAAGAAATGTAATAAATCTAGGAGGAACAAGGCAAAATCTGACAGCAAAAATCACTGCCTTATGCCTAAATCATAGCAATTGACAGGTACAGATTGCAATTCAAAGCTTTTCTCCAAAAACAAATTCAGTGCAAGTGCTACCAAGTGGGCCACCCCGCCTAACTTCACATCCCTCCTTTCATCTACACAGGCTATTCCTTCACCATTAGTCTCTGATGTTTTAAAATGTTGTAAGTAAAACCAAACAGTGAATACACAAGCTTGTGTGTAAAAAATGCAAAATAAAATGCCAAAAAAAAAAAAAAAAAAGAACACTTTCTTCCACCAGCAATGGAGTTTAATAAACATTTATTCCTTTCATCCACAACTCAATTGGATTTCATCACATCAACAACAAAAACATAATTTTCTTTTTAATAAAAAAAATAAAAAAAAATAAAAGGCAAGGAAATACAATGGCAATAAAGGTTCAAGGCAGACAATGTGCAGGAATAAATGAGCACATTAACATTATACATATGTGCTAAGATTCACCATTTTAAACTATTCTAATTTGGTGATTCACTTTATTTTTATGTTTATATGTTTTAAATCAGTTTTGACAATGTTTTTATATATTTATACATTTCTAGTGGTTCTTGTGTGATATTATATTATGTGACCATTGTATTTAATTTAAATGGACTGAATCCTGATATTACATATAAAAAGAAGTTATATGCTTTGTTGTTTTGATGAAGTCAATTGAATTGTGGATGAATGAGCTAAATATTTATTAAAATCCATCGGTGGTGGAAAATAATGTAAATATTCTTACTTTGTATAATTACTCTTGCTTTTCCATGTGCCACTTGCATTTTGTTCATATTTTCTTAATATTGTGACTGTAATCACTCAGGCTGTGACTGAAATTGGTCCACTGAGATCCTTGGTCCCTGGTAAACAAACATAAAATAAAACAAAAAGAAAATAAAACCTTAAATGTTTGTGTATTTTTGTTTGGATCTGTAAGGGGAAGTGGGCTATGATTTTGATTTTCTTTTGACTTATGAAAAACTAAACTTGTGATTTTGTTATGTAAGTCATGAATCAAGTAGAGTTTCCTTGGACTAGTGGCATGTCAAGGTGATCTGGCACCCGTGCTCTTTCCCAGTCTGACACCCAGCCTTTTAGGCAGCGCCATTGTCTTATCTCATATCTTCCCTGCAGCTATGCTCTTATGGATTGTGCAACTTTTGGCTATTGTTTGAGCCTATATTGCTTCCAACTGGAAATCTTTCTTTATTACTGAGGTTGTTAGGTTAAAGGCATGTATTTGCATAGAGGACATTTGTTTTCTAATAAATCTTCCTCACATAACCCCCCCCGTATACTGTTAGTGTGTCATCTCTTGCTCTGAGAAAGCATAATGCTTGTATAATTTGATCTACCTTCCTTGCTGGCCTTAAGGATACTCCCCTCTGCTTTTCACATGTCAGCTATAGTTTTAGGGCTATGTCTGCACAATTTCATAAAGATGCTTTTATAACTTGATTTTCTTATAAGGGCATTAGTTTTATTTTCCCTTGTATATAGTTATGAATTTATGATATTGTTTGGTATATTACCTTACATTTAAGAATATTGATTTTGTCTGTTCATACATATTATTATATGCACTGTTTACTCCATTATTGAATATCAACTGATTAATAAAACTGTGTTCCTACAAAAAAAAAAAAAAAAACTCCCAGTCTGCCCCCTTTAACACCGAGGATCAAAAGGAAAAACAATCCTTGCAAATTGCTGCAGAACAAGTGGGGGGGGGAGCCCAGTCTGTTATGAAATTGTAGCAAACTGCTTTTTGCACTGCCTACATACAAAGTAATTCAGTTCAGTGTTTCAGCCATGACCATAATCACAATATAGGGATTCCTTTCTGAATGCCATTTTGTACCTTCAGCATCTGCTGGTCATGCCCTTAACACATTGCACCCCAGCCAGCCACCTCCTTCACCTAGTTTCATGTAGCCCCTACTGTCTACCTTCACCTGGGGTGAAAAACTCCCACTACCCTGCCCTTGGTATGCCACTGACTTGGATTTACAGTAACAGGTGAAAACACATTGCCCCAGTACCAGTATTATTTTGCAGATGACAGGTCAGCAAATTGATAATAAGCAGACAGAATTATATGATCCAGGCAAGAAGTCTCAATGGTATTATTTAGTAATAATGGTTTTCACAGTTTTCTATAAGCATTGCACATTTTAAGATGCTTTTTTGATGAGATTTTACACTAACGGTGAGGTACAGTGACATGTATATGTCAATGAATAACTACAGTAAGTTTACGCTGATTACCTTTGCATTCATATACTAATCTGATTAATGGTGCTGGTTCCCTGAGATGATTGGTTGCTGGCAGTACTGACTTCCCAGATGAGATATAACTATAACTACCATTAGTTAAACATGCACAACAGCAAGTGTTTTATCACAAACTGCAACAATCTGTGTGTTTCAGTTCTCAGAAGTGTGTAATCATAAGCATCCCTGTACCCAGTATATAAAACATTCCTACAGTGTTGGCCTTATGACGTAATAGGATGTCATTAAATAAAGAGAATGGGAATGTGTTTTATAGTATATTTGAAGTCTGCACTGATAACTGTACTTAAAATGCCCATTTTCTGTTATACATCATAATACAAGAAACTATACTACACCTTCTTATAGGTCCATAAGTTCATAGGCAAGTACCAGGCTAGCTTTCCTTGTGGGCCATCTTAAGCCTAGTCAGTTTCCCTTTTATGCTTGAAGTAAACAATCCTATTTCTTTAGAGACTGGCCTTACCCATTCAATGTTCGATAATTATATATTACCCCTAATGATAGTAACTGGGATCATACCATGGAGAATATGAGGGGACCCATTCATGGGATAATGCATTTTTATGCTGTTTCCCCTGACTTTCTTTTCAGGTACTGAACTGGGGTCTTACATTGCACTTAAAATGAGAAGGCTATCTGGAATAAGCAAAACTGTAGTCAGTAGAAAAAAAACTTAGTTTTTATCATTTTTATTTAGGGGGAAGCAGACAAAAAGACACATTAAGTCAGCATTTTTCCTGTATATGCTCTATACCCTGGAGGTAATTAATATTTTTTTCCTTTACCTTAAGATAAAATATTAATGTGAGATTTCAAGCTCATCCACTATGTTTCCAAAAATACAGTTTATTTCTTCAGATTTGATGTTGTAATATACTGTAATGCTATACAATATTGCTTCTAAATTATCAGCATCCACAAAAGAATGCTGCTCTGCAGATAGTTGCTGCAATGTGAGTTGGCAAACTGTTCTTTTAATTCCAAGTGAGAAAACTGAAAATGAAAAATGAAGCAGGTAATTGCCCCTTGAAATGCATTATAGCCTTATCAAGAAGGGAATACTATTTTAATGTCAAATTATACTTTCAGCAGAGAACACTAAATTTACGTTTAAATCCACCTTCTGGAAAAAGCAAAGGTAGTAAGCTGCATATTTTCTACATAATTAATCTTTCCACTAATTAGAATATGCAAACTTAGCACAGAACAATAGACAATTCTATGCACAAAGATATATTATCTATCAACCCAACTGCAATCTTTAATATTATATATGCATCACATACATTCAGTACATACAGAGTAATGTCAGCTGTAACTAGTTAAGCGGGTGTACAAACTGTTAAATTATTACATATGATGTCTAATCTGTATTTCATACATGGCCGATGGAAATCTAAACTCATAGTTTACACAGTTAATAATACTTAGATCGGGATATGGTATTAATATAATTATTAAATTAACATATTGTTAAGATTAAATGAGCTGTTAGATGCCTTCTTTAAAAACATACAGCTCTGAAACAGTTAATTGGATTTACATATTGTTAAACAAGCCAACTATAATGAACAATAGAAAAAAGAAATCATTACTGTGTTACCAGAAACAATAATGCAGTTTCCTAACTATTGTTTAGCCTGCTTGTCCCCATCAGAAATATCTCAATGTCATTCTTATCTTTGACCTTCAGGGACTGAAGTCTTATCATTGTTTGCTTTTAGATCACAGATGACCTTCAGCAGATATCATTGAGCTCTGGCCCGCATTGGTGATCAGCTCACATGGAATACATATGCTGAGCAGTGCTACTCTGCGCACTGGGGTAAGTGAATTATTTACAAAAATTTGAGTTGACACCTTTTATCAAATGTGGAAAGATGAAGACAAAACAGCTGCTATTGCTGTCGTAAGCAATCTGCTGGTGATTGAATAAAAGTGTCAAGAAAATGGCTGCTTGATGGCCTTTTGTTCTTTGCATCCAGTTTGATGTTAGCCGGAGCTGTCAGTTAGGAATCACAGTGCTGTGATTTATCAATAGGCTGAGTGACCTTGTAATTTAACTTGTGGCAGAACTAGAAGACAGCGCCCTCTAATGAAAAAAAAAGACAATCGTTTCATTTTTCTGGCTTCTGCCTATTGAAAAGTGGGAAGGAATATTTGAAAAAAAAAGATCAGTGGAAATAAATATTCTCTAATAAAGTGCTGCACTAAAAAGTGCATTTAAGAATCAGTCTTCATTTATTTAATTTAATTCAAATGCATTCATATACCCAGAAGAAATGTTATTTTGCTCAGTGGGTATTTTATTTATGCATTCAATTGTAATCTATAGAGAGCAGTCTACAATTAGATAAAAAGGGAAATAAGTAAATATTGCATTCATATGGAAATTAAATGTTAATGATTTTTGACATTGCATAGGACAAAAAATGCAACTTTTCTGTAGCTAAAACACTAAATGGACTGCCACACAAATTCAAGCAAAGCAAGTCTAAAAGTGACATATATTACTTTTGATGTTTTGTTTCTGACTATTAAGCAAGCAGTATTAAATAACATTTACCAGTGTTCTTCACTTATGCCACTGGCAAATTATCACATACTTATGCAACATTTACTATATATCCACTAAAAGAAGCACCTTTTAAGGAGAACTATGCCATTCTCATCTGTTCAAACATATTTTCAAATTTATTTTCACAGGCAGACCAAAAGAATGGTCTTTGTATGCGAATATGCTCCTACATTATGATCTGACATTTTCAACACACCTTTTCCCTGACTTGTCAGTACCAAGGAGGTTGCAGCTTAAAGCCGTTTCATCTGTAAGGTCAAACTGTATTTAGCTGCCAAAGCAAATTTCAGTGCTGGTTTGAAAACAAGATATATATCATATTCACGAGCTGGGGATAATAATAGACATGCATTCATAATATGAGCTAAACTATGCTAGTGCACTGTTATAAAAGGTGGTTGTTTCATTTGTTTGTTTAGAATTTTTGAATCAAAATGACCACTTGTAATGGCCATGTCTTATGGTATTGCATGCGCATTAAAGAAGCAAGTAAATGAAGCACCATTCCCTCGGACACTACAAAACAAATAATATCTACCCATTAACTTCAAAACTAAGCATTATCACCTTATGATGAAAATTACTTATTGTATGGTCTGTGGTGTGGAGGGAACAACATCCTGACTATGACCCTGATGACCCAAATTCAAATAGTAACTCAGGCACAGGAGGAGCTGAGGGGTCATGGCTCATCTGTTCTGGGGTGGAGGGGGAGTGACAGTCCAGTCTGCTACAATGCCAGATCCTGCTGCAGAATCTAAGAATGGTGTAGAGAAGATAGACCAGGAATGTGTGCTCAGCTTCTGTCTGCTGCTCATCGGTAGTCCTCTAAGGGAGTGTAGCATCCTATAACAGGTGTGGACAGAAGTGTGCAAGTCCTCCTGCTGGAAGAGGGACATTAAAGGTCCCATGTTAGCAGGTGAGACTGTCAGCTGCCGAGCTGCTCAGCAGCAGACCTCTAAGGGGGTTAAAGCTCCCTATACAAAGCTCGTACACAAGTGTGCATGTCCTCCCCATGGAAGGAGGGGCATTACAGAGCCCATGTTAGCATGCATGCATGTCAGCCACCAAGGAGTGGAGAAATATGAGTGACACATTTTGCATGTTTTACACCATGAGTTACCTGTCCTAGATCTTTCTGGTATCGATGTATGGTTCATTTAAAATTGCTGAGGCTTTAAGGGTGATTTTATTTTAGTTTTAACTCCCATATCCAGCCACTGTTAATCATTCAGCAAGTTTTATTGTGCTTGCATGCATTTTATTTCCACTCTTTTGCTGCATTCTGAGACTTTTCCTATTCCAGGGATCTTCTAGTTGCCATATATTTCTTTGATTTTCTATGCTAATTTAGAGATACCCATGAGATGCTGTAGATATGGCAATATTAAGTGCCATATATCAAGGAGCATGTGGTCTTTGTCCTAGTGTACCTAATCAGGAGAGCTCTATGAAGATTATAGTCAATGGGTGCCAACAAGAGGTAAAACTTAATTATGATTGAGGGTCCTCACCATCTGGGTATGGCACCTTTTGTTTCAAAATTCCCCTCTCCGACATCTAGATAGGAATACTCCTCTGTGACTCTGTCCTTGGTTATGCTTCTTAAATGGCAGGTCAAGCTAAACAAGCTAGGTATTATTTGAGATTAGCTTCAATGGTCTGTCCTGGAGTTTACCATGGATACCTGGATTTATGGCAGTGCTGGACTCATATCAGTAGTAGTACTGCCATCTCTTTTTCATCTTTGACTGCAGCATTCTAGATAAAAAAGGAAACATCAATGCCATTCAGCATGTTCCTGGGTATAGAAGTGAATTTCAAATTCCTCCTTCTTTATCAACCCCTGGATTACTTTAGGATTTGGTAAGAGTTCTCAGGTGTCCAGATCAGCATTTTAAATGATGACCCAAGATTGGTAATCTTGGGTGATCTGGAATTAGTCCTCCAGGTTGGTGTTGTTATCAAAAGCATGATAGTAGAATTAGTCTTGTGGTCTGACCATCATCTGGTTCACTTCATCCTTGATTTTATCCTAATCCAGCCATATAATATTATTCTAATCCTTCTCCTAATCCAACCATATAATATTATTCTAATCCTTCTCCTAATTCAGACATATAATATTATTCTAATCCTTCTCCTAATCCAGCTATATAATATTATTCTAATCCTTCTCCTAATCCATCTTTATAATATTATTCTAATCCTTCCTCCTAATCCAGCCATATATTATTCAAATCCTTCTCCTAATCTAGCCATATAATATTATTTGAATCCTTCTCCTAATCCAGCCATATAATATTATTCTAATCCTTCTCCTAATACAGCCACATAATATTATTCTAATCCTTCTCCTAATCCAGCCATATAATATTATTCTAATCCTTCTCCTAATACAGCCACATAATATTATTCTAATCTCTGACAAAGACTTCTGTAATATTACTTATTTTCCCCTTAATGAACCAGTTCCAAGACATCACTACACATGAGCCTAACTTACTGGTTGCCAAGTATAACATAATGGTAACCACTAGATCAAATTTCTCCATTGTGAGAATTTTGCTGCCTTGCCTGACATGGTCTTTTCTTGAGTTCTGCAAGATATACAAACTTTGGTGGATGTTAGAATGCAAATGAAGGAGGAATGGCCTATTAGGGGAAAACTTTATCTAGATGAGCATCATTGGGTTTTCAAAACAGAGATCTCAGGAAGAAGACAATTTTTCTATTCCAGTGAGATATCTGCTGCCACTATCTATCTAGTAATGCTCCTCCAGATGATGGGATGGTTTTGCAGCTGGGACTTTTCTGCATCTCAGTGTGAGAATACAGCATGCTTTCTTTGGAGACAAAGATCAGAAAAGGCTTTCTCCAGAATGCATCTATAATGCACCTTGAAGCAAGATATGTTAAAGACTTATCATTTGATGTTTGTAAATGGCAACTCAGACAAGGAGTAAGCATGAAACTATGTTAACAAAAACTGAAAAAGAAAACACTTAACTAATCTAAGAATTTGTTCTTCTAACACCTAAAATGGTAATACATGTCGCTGATTCCACAGTGGCTTAAATTAGCATACTCTACATTTTGTAATCATATGGTTATAGTTTCATAGGTTCATACTAGACCAGTGACCACTATGGCCCTTATAAGCCTAGCCATGCATCCCAAATATGACCCATAAATTTGATTTATATAGGGAGTGATATACTGACTGCCTCTGTCCATCACAGACATAACAGCCAGACCAGGAATGAATTTCTCATTACCCATCCATTGGTCCAAGGTGTACTTAAATATGGATAGGGAGGAATTTTGCTTCACATGGATTGAGAACCTATTCCAGAGAACAGGAATCCTCTGAGAATCATGTCTGTTTCTCCAACATATCTTAGTTGCTTTACCAAGAATACATTCACACACATACATACACACACACACACACACACACACACACACACACACACACACACACACACACACACACACACACAAACACACACACACCATACACACCGGTAAACAGCATAACTTCACAGTAAGTCTACCCCCTGATAATTCTATATGCCAACTCTCAGATCACACAACAGTAGGAAGGGGCATATTCCATATTCCCACTGTATCACAATCTCACTTAGATTACAAACCAGTATCTAACAATCTCTCAAATCCTTACAAAAATACCAACAGCCTATGCCAATACTTTACACAAATCATACAAGGAGTACTGGCACCTTTCGATAAGCACAACATTTAGATATACATTATTTCAAACAGTACACCAATCAATAAATCAGGATAGCGCTGAGCACGTTTGATCTTTATGACTGCATATTTTTTTTCTGCAATTGTGATGATGCAATAGCTGGTAGTTTTCACAAAATAACTTCCAATAGTTTTGATAATATTCCACATCATGTTTTCTATATACCTATTGGTGATAAGATTTCTACCTAATAAGAAAAGCAAAAAAGCTTTTTTCCATCTGTGTATAATTTTTCTCTGAGGTGATTACTGTCTTCAAGGTATACGTTAAAGCTTGCATCTTGTAAGAGAATTGCACCTTGACAATTCAGAGAACCATCAACCTGTAAATACAGTTCTTTATTGCTGAAAGTATAGCAACGTACTGACCATGTCAAGCAGAGTTTCTAGTTCAGTTTTGTTTTAGTTGTTTCCATTTCTCAAACAGCTTTGATTTTCTTATGATATGGTTCCATCTGGCATCACAGCATGTCCAAATGGCCAACTTTGTTTACAATAATAATGCATTTTTCAGGATTCTGGTGTACGACTGTCTCTTACAAAGTTTTTTTTAACACTATTTGTATATTTGTGTCATGTTCCTCTTCGGTGCAGCCAGTCAACAATACATCAGCAGCAGCAGTGTCTACAGCACCTTCAAAACCTTCATAAGCCATATCAGTTTTCTCTGAAACTCATCTTGCACTGAAGTTAAACCAAATGGCCAAAGTAAAAATTAATATCTCCCAAATAAGGGTTTGAGCACAGCAGCCTTGCTTCACTATTTGGACAAATTTTTAGCCAAACAATCTAAATGAGGAACTCATCTAAGCTGAAGAACTTTGTGGTCAAATGTAAGTAAAGAATTATGTGATCTCCTGATAGATTGTTTTGAGCATCTGTGATCCATGTAGTCTCAAAACTGGCTCTAGCACTCAACTCACCAAATATGCACATGACTGTAAAACTAGGAGTATTGTCCTTACATCTATTGACACCCACTCCTTCAAAGGGCACTTAACATTGCACATGGATGGTGCAGTAGAGATTATCTTGCTTCCAGTGAGACAAATGACAGTATTCTGGCATTCTGGCATATAGAATCTCTCCTCCTCCACAAGCTTTATATACTGCCGATGGGTAACACTTCTGACAAAATATTAAGACTCTGGAGTCCATATGGATGAAGATGTTTTACTTGATACCTAGTTAGCCTCCACCATCCAGATCAACTCCATAGGGTCAAGACTTGTGCGATGGAACTTTTAGTACAATGACTTAGGCAACAGAATGTTGAATGGGTTGTCACCAAACGTAGGAAAACTATAACAAGACTGTAGAGCTGTTAGAGATATTCTAGAAATTTTATGAACATTTGTATAAAGCAGAGAAATGTGGGAATCAAGAAAGAGTACAAATGGAAATATTTATGGAAGACTTAATTATGTCACGGTTAAAGGTAGACAAGGCTCAACAACTAACAGCTAAGATAGGAAGTAATGAGATAAAAACAGTAATGTATAATCAATCTTCAGGAAAATCTGCAGGAACAGATGGTATTCCTGTGGAAATTTGAAAATTAGGAAGGAAGAAAGCAATACAGATCTGGAAGATTTTAACAGTATTTTAAAAGGAGGGGAAGTACCACCATCTTGGAAGAAAGCTGTGGTGGCTATGTTAGCTAAAGATGACAAAGAACCTTCAGACCCAACTTCGTATAGACCCATTTCAACTTTAAAGCATGATTATAAAATGTTTATGTCTGTACTAGCTAAAAGAATGGCAAAGGTGTTGCCAAAATTGATAGATATGGATCAGTGTGGCTTTTTGGAGAGGACACACACATTTGACAACATTAATAGAGCAATGATGATCCAGAAGGAAGCAGAATGTAAGAAAATACCTCTGTCATTAGTGGGTCTTGACACAGAGAAAGCACTTGACAGAGCAAGCTAGGATTTTATGAGTAGAGCATTGGAAGCATTTGCAATCCCTGATACAATAATAAGGTTAATTAGAAGAATAAATGAAAGATCAGAGGCAAGAATTAAAGTGGGATGGTTCCTCTCAGATAAGCTGTATTTGAACAGATGAACCAGGCAGGAGTGTTCTCCTTCCCCTTTGTTATTTGCTTTATATTTAGAGCCATTGACAAAGAAAATAAGGGACTCAGAAATACAAGAATGTATTTGGCATGGTAATCAAGAAAATTTGGCTTTATTTGAAGATTAAGTTATTTTGTATCTGATAAGTCCAGAAAAGGACATTGCAATGTTGTAGAAAATTTTGAAACTGCTTCAAGTCTTTTCGGGATATAAAATTAATGAAGATAAAACAAAGGCTATAGCTATAAATTATCTACCCACACATGAATTAGTTCAGCAATACCCACATTTATGGGGACATGACAAGCTGAAGTATTTAGGAGTATGAATTTAAAAGCCATCTGTTATAGCAGCTAAGGATATGTGGGAAGAGATTAAACCTAAGATAATACAAAAAAGAAACACTAGAAACTCTTATTTATGGATATGAATATTAAGTTACAAACAGTGAAAATGTTTCTTGTTCTTGTTTCTTGTAAATCTGCCAGGCATACAGGCATACTTTTATCAATCCAGTGAGAAGCTGTGGAGAATAATTAATAAAGAATTGAAGGAATTTATCTGGGCAGGAAAGTGGGCAAGAGTTAAGTGAGATAAGTTGATCCTTCTGATAGAACAAGGTGGCTTACGTTTACCAGGTTTGAATGGATATTTTAGAGCTAACGAAGGGTCATATACAGAACATAAGCAGAAGTTTATAATTCAAAGTGGAAAGTGATGAATATGAAGCAGGGGGGAGTTCAAGAAATAGAGAGAGAGAGAGAGAGTGGGATTTTGGATGCAGATCCTTAAGGACAATAATAACAACCATAGAGAATATTATATTCATAAAGTAGCAGAAAGTATTCTGAGAATTAAGCCAATACAAGAATGGAGAGGAGATTTTGCCGATAGGGGTGACTGCAACTATGGGTGCAGAAAATATGCAAGAGGGGGCTGAATTTACTGGAGAAACCTGGGAGCAAACAACTGTCTTGGCATTACTTCTAATTCTTGTAAATATTAGAATGTGCTAGCTTTTCAGCACTGTGACTAAACTGGTATGTTTGTATTTTTAGTACTCACACTTTCTTATGTACAACTATAATTTGTTCTGTATACCAGCAATTCAGTTTGTATTCTATTTTATCTTATGTATAATGTTTCTTTTTACTTTTTATTGCTGTAGGTGTTATTGGAGCTTTTCTCCTTGGGTCTCCACTGAAAATGTTTTTTTTTGTAACTCAGCTGGACCAACCCGGTTAACAAATGTGAAATAAATGAAAAGTAATTGAGGGGGATGAGGCCAAGAAGACATTTTGATTGCAGGCTACAGACTGCCTTCCTACCAAGGCGTGGTACAGGCAAAGAGAAAGGGATAGAGGAATTTTAAGTGAAAGATCTGCTCTGGTAGAGTTTTTATTGACCCTAGAATAGAAGCAGTTGTTACAAAAAGGATAATTAGTACGGTGTACAGTATATAATATTGCATGACAACTGTAAAAATCATATCAGAAAAGGTAAGAAAAGATCGGAAAGAGAGACTGGAAAAACAGTTTACAAGAAAACAATGGGAAGACGTATGCAGGGCTCCCAAGTAACAAGTAAGTCCAGAAGGTTTGGGATCATTGCTTGGAAATGCTTGCATAGGTATTTTTATACCCCAGTCAGACTTCAAATATATTTTTAAGGTGGATAGCAAATCTTGGAGGTGTGATGAAGAAAAAGGAGGTAACTGGGAACATATGCTTTGGGAGTGTAATGAGTTAGCAGATTTTAAAAATTCCCTGCAGAGTACTATATTAGCAATATTGATTGAGCAAATGCTTGTATGTAAGGAAATGATTCTTTTGAGCTGGATACAGGATTTGAATTGCCTAGATATAGTAAGGCCATGTTAAGTTTATTTTTGTTAGATGCCAAAAAGGCAGTTACTAGAAAATGGAAATCAAAGTGTACATCAACTGTACTTGAGGTACTGAATATTAAACAAGATAAAGGAACTAGAAGGGGGTTCTTTAGAAAAGGGAAGGAGAAAATTACATAGAAGTTAATGCAAATTGTGGGAACAATACATGTATAATATTGTTCAGGATGAGAATGAGTAGGGTTTAAGCTGAATGTAGGAATTCAGCAATTTTTGTAATGTTGGACTGATGA
This sequence comes from Protopterus annectens, assembly GCF_019279795.1. Lineage (NCBI taxonomy): Eukaryota > Metazoa > Chordata > Ceratodontiformes > Protopteridae > Protopterus > Protopterus annectens. The sequence goes on along the minus strand of NC_056735.1, from coordinate 1,977,699,117 downwards.
TAGTAGCAAAGAAAACATATGTGATGTATTTTTGAATTTAAATGGAAACATTTTAAAATTGTTTGTTTTTCTTTTTTGTTAATGTATGTTTGCCTATGTCTTAAGTGATAATTTAATAAAGGTATTTAAAAAAATATTTGTGCTATGCAGCTGGCTGTCACACAGTAAACAACTCTTATCAGACTCCAGTCTCTAACCTACTTGCACATACTTTGTGCAGTTGGAGAAGAAACGAATATTCCTCCCAGATAGCTAAAGCGCTTCAAGGCTTTTTCTAGTCAGAGACTGTAGCAACTCTCCCTCCCTGCTCTGCATCTTATCACCTTCTTCGGAGATGTAACTATGCCTGACATACAGAGAATTAAACTAGTCTTTAATGTTTGCAACTCTTTGCTTAGAATGCCTCTTTGGTGACCTGAACACAAGATGACACAGCGTCTATAAAATTAACCATACCACAGTGCTTAACAAGTTCATATTTCAAATACTCCTATGACTATGGAATAAAATCCCCTGTCAGCTAAAATTAACCCATCATTCTATATCTTCAGCAAGAAACCAGATGCCTACATGGGCACCTGCAATTTTCAACATGGGTGTGGCACATCAGGATCCGCAATGGCCAATAGGTCTTGATCTTGTTCACCAAACCTATGTGGACATTCTGGGCTTATCTTGAACCACTAACACATTCTGTCAGTCTTTTGGCCTGACCTTTACAGTTACAAGCTGTCTACTTCTTCAGCTATTCTAATGGAATTCTTCTATGGGGACAGATAGTTGCAATTTTGGATGAACAAGTGACACCCCCGACTCCATGTGCAAAAGTAGGATAAAGGGCTTGTGAATGGATGGACGGATGATTCGCTCACTAGGAAACAAGACAATGCATCGAAACACATCATGATAGACATTCAGTATCGTGCTTTGTATAACAGACAGTACCTTAACTAACAAGATTAGCTTGATGAAGTTTAGTCCTAACTAAGCTTTCTGACAAAGCACCATTGGTGCATTTGTTTTCACTACAGGTAATGTAAAGATATTTCTTTCTGCTTTTGCAGTGGCAATGTATGTTACAATAACCCTTTAAATCCAATGTTTCAGCTCCAAAATCCAGCACTTATCCATTGTTTTATTTATTTATTTGTTTATATTTGGTAATCGAGTAAGTGGACTGCCCCATCGACCTTTCACTGCCACAACCCAAGTTCCACAGCAGCAAAATATAACTTATGAATAACAAACGTAAGAATGCAAAGAAAAGTAATAACAACAAACACTCAGAATATACTATAGTAGACAAAATTAAAGGATGCATGATACTAAACAATAGTGCAAATGTAAACAGCAAGCAGACAGTATGGCATAGAGACTGAAAAATTATTAGCAGTATTTCAGACAGTGCAGAGATATTTCCAATATATACAAGTTTAGCTGTTTCTCTTCGACTGTTTATACTTAGTAGTTGCAGTAAACATGCCATTTGTAGTAAACCTACAACAAATTATCCAGTGCTGTGAAAGCAATTACAAGTAACCTCTATTAGACATTCTTTCAGTTTAGCCTTGAAGCCATCCAATGTTTTTTTGAACATGTATTTGACTGAGGAGTTGACTCCATGTTCATATGACAGTGCCAAAGAGTGCTCTGAGCAAAATAATTTCAATTATCCTGACTTCCTGTCAGTGAGTATGAAGGGCCTCTTATGTGTAAGGTTGACTGGGTTGGAGACACTAACCCAGTATGATAATTTTGAACAATAGAGTACTTAATAACATTGTAGGTGGATACGTACTAGTAACCAGTGAAATCTCTTTAAGAGATCACAATGGTGTTGTTTGCATAGAATACACAATGGTAGATTATGTTTTCCAATATCTAAAGTTTTGTGTGTGTTAGTGCGAGAGTGAAGTATTAATAGGGGGAGGGCAGCAGGCTTATTCAAGCTAAAGAATGAGGATATTTATAGTGACAGACTTCTTTGTGATTGAGGAAAATAGGTGAGATATTTTGTAGCAGTTTCAATTGTGAGTGTGTTTTGCTGATTGTCTTGTCATTATGCGCTGCAAATGTTAAGGCAGAGTCATGAAGAACTCACAAATATGTTTGCTGTGACACATTAGGCATTGGATGGTTAGACTTACCTTTTAATACAATAAGGGGAGATGAGGCAGCCTTTGAGGGACAGCAAATAGCATAACACTGGACTTTCTGGGATTGATTATTAATCTATTATTAGATTTCTTCAGTCACTATGCCATACTGTCTGCTTGCTGTTGACATTTGCACAGTGGTTAGTAAAATTGTCATATGCATACATAATGATGTCAAGATGGGGTAAGTCCGTAATTTCAGGAGTTTATGGGTATATACTAAGGTAATGACCACCAGGACCTTTACAAGCCTAGCCATGCTATCAAGCCTAGCTGTGTCCCTATGTATCATGGGGATTTATGTGGGGGAGTTTCTTAGTTTGGGCATAGTTACTGTTTGTGTATTACAGATATGTGGCCAGACCTGGGGTGAATTTCCAATTTCCCATCCATTGGTTATGGTTATGTTTAAACAGAGTTAGGGATGGACTTTGCTTTACATGGATGTGGAGCCTGTTCCACAGCATGGAGATCCTCTAAAACACATTCCTGTCTCACCAACATGCCTATTTATGTGCAAGCAAAATTTAAATCGTTGGATCTAGTGGTTTTGATGCTGTTTATGCAAAAGGCCTATCAGAACTGGATTCATAGGTGCCTGTATGCCAGGCACATATAGTCTCTCAATGAGTTGTAGGAGACTGAGTATAGAGCTAAGGCTTTAAAACAATCTGTATAGGGCAATGTATTTATATCTGGATTCTTCTGGTAAGGAACCTTTGTGGGCATTCCAGCTGTTGCATATGTCTGGCCGAAGGGCACATTATACTCAATGATGAGTCTAATAAGGGCCAAATAAAGTGCCACTATGACTTCCTTGCCATGCCTTTACTTATAAGTTGGGCAACGTGGAATGAGAGTCTCACTACCTTCACCAAATGTTGGTCAAAGGCCATATCACTATCTACATATGGTTCCAGCTCCCTGACTACTGCGTCAACTCTTAGGGGTGTCTTATTGATACAGTAATTAGCCTAGGTGGCCATTCTCCCAAAAGGCACTATAATGCATTTCTTGGCATTGAGTTTTAATATGTGAGTTTAGCACCAGTTATTTATTTATGTTAGATCCTCTTGTAAGATGTTTGCCTCATAGGGGAAATCTATGATAGCTTTCAATTGTCATCTGTGAATGTGGTTAGCCAAAGGCCCTTGACATTACTCTTTACCTCCAAGTAGTACATGCCAAATAGGATTGGTCCATGAACAGAGACCTGAAGTACCCCACTGTTGACCAGTCTCTTAGTGGAGTTGTTCTCATCAATCCTGAATTCCTGGTCCTGTCTGTGTATCATATGGTAATCCAGTGAGTTATATAGGGGTTTGTGCCCAGTTTAGTGAGTTTGTCAACTATATGTAAATGGGGTGTAGTTTAGAATGCAATACCAGGTTTAGTAGGCATGACCTTCCCTTGACAAAACCAAACTAGGTTGGATCCAGTGTCTGAAAGTTACCTGTATCTTTGTTGATCAGTTCCATGATAATTGGTTCATGGCTTTGCATATTAAACTAGTCATTCTAATAGGTCTATAGTTGCCAAGGTCAGTTGATGCTCCACCTTTATTAAGTGAGATAACTGTTAGAGTTCTCCATTCTCATGGTACAAAGCCTGTTTTTAGGCTATAGTTGAAAAGTGACTCAAGTGGTCCTGGTAGGTCATATTTCAGGCTATTAAGGAGGTATCCCAGGATATTGTTAGGGTCAATTTAGGTTGTGCTTTTGGCCTTAGCGATTGCCACCAGGACCTGCGACCCTGATAATAGTTGGGGGGGGGGGGTATTCTAGTGGGTATTTCATGTGGGGTGGCAAGGGGAGTGGGGGCTGAAGTTTGAACTGAATTTGTCAGCCAGCAGATTTGCTACATCAGTCTACTCAGTGAAGGTGGCGCCATTGATCACCAATTCAGCCCACTGCTCTGTGCTGCCTTTGAGGTTACGGACATAGATGTATAGCGGTTGTCTTTAGCCTTCGAGGCTATCTTGACCCTGTAATTGGCCTTGTTGGACTTAATTAGCCCTCTTAGTTTCCCATTTAGTGTAATCAGAGAGCTCTTATCATTATGGGAATTGTTCTTCCTAATTTTAGCCAAGAGTATTTCCTTTTGTTATATACCCTACTAAGGTTAGGATTCCATTAGTGTGGTTTGTTTTTAGAGTTTGTTTTGGGCTTATTTCTAGTAAGTACATCAGCTTCTATACAGCCATTTACATGGTTGTACAGGGTCTCTGTGAACAATTTCACATAGGTTGCTGTATACTCAGGGTTAAGCGGAACACTGACTTTTGACAGACTATGACTTAATAGGATGTAGTTTGCTTTGGAATATTTCATAACTTTTACAGGATTTGCTGGAATTACCAAGTTGATTTTTATTTTGAAGGAAGCAGCTCTGAGGTCTGACTTCACCACTAAGGACATGACACTGTGGATGTTACACCACTCTCCCATATTGATGAGTATCAGGTCCAGTATGTTTGAACCTCTGGTAGGTGTGCACACTATCTGATCAAGTATATTTGTGTTAAGAAAAAGTCCAAGAATTGCTGTGCCTGCAATTTTGAAGCAGTGTATGTTTCCCAGTCTATAGAGGGGTAGTTAAAGTCTCCCATGAATAGGGCATTTCTTTTAATGGTGAGTGTCTTCAGTAGGTCTAGGTATGAGCTATGAGATTCTAGGGACACAGAAGGAGACCATAGCTTGCTAGGACATGGTATGGGACTTTGTCTATGTTGGTTTGCGCATGGATAAACTCCAGGGCACTGTCCTGTTTAACCAACCTAGAGTTATACTTGTTGCTAATGTAGATTGAGACTCCTCCACCTTTTGTCCCTGTTTGTGCAGTTGATGGGCCAAAGTACTTTCTGTGGATGTAAACCATGTCTCAGTAATAGCATTGATATCTATATTCTCCAGAGTGAGAAGAGCTTGTAGGATGTGGAGTTTTGTGTTTAGGCTCCTAGCATTGAGCAGAAACACCTTTAGTTTTTTGAGGGGTTTTATTTACTATACTAGTAGGTTTGCCAATTTGGCACTGCCTTAAAAAGACTTTAAGGGGGCAGATAAAGTTTTAGCCAATATTTGGAAGCCTAAGGGAAACGGGTGCATCCTTTGAAAATCAATGTGGTTCGTTAACCATGTCCTCCCATGTTGACAAATTTTGAATACCCCTGGAAAGACACCATAATCCAAGTCAGTTGAAGTCAGTCATATTATGTTCATACTGTGGCATCATGCTTGGTCAAGGTAGAATGCTATTTAATGCAAACCACATACCTACCTGAGACAGATCTTGAGAGAGATCAATAATGTCTCTCTTCATATAGTCCAGGGAGGTACGTCTCAGTTTCTTAAAACCCACATGCACTATGAAAGAATCATACTGGTACCTGTGGTGTACCGACCTGAGTGTGTATATAATTTGGTGGATCCTGACTTCAGGTAAGCAACTAACCATTATCTTTTTGCTCAGTCTAATGAGTTGGGCATCTGTGTCTCATACAATGGAATCCCCTATGACAAGAGTCCTGGGTAATATGTTTGTTTGTCTTATGTGATTTGCTCTTGGGTCTCCACTGGGTGTAGGTGTATGTATGGTGTTTGGTGTTGCTTTTGGTGAGTGCTTTAGAGATTGCTGAGGATAGGCATTGCTATTTATATGCTTAGGAGGTCTTTAAGGTTTGGGAAGATTGATTTTTAGTGCCTCAGCTTAAGTTGGTGCAAGTGTATGGTGGACACTATGTGTGGTGTATGTAGAGTGTGAATTCTTGACAACCTCATTTGTATGCAAGATGTTTGCCTTCAATGAAATTATGTATGTGCATCACTCACATACTGTGTTTCATTAAGGAATAAATGGTTGTCTGTGAACATGAAACAATTGCTCCATCGTCTCAGGATGCCCATATCTACCAAGCTGGCTATGGAGACATTCAGAAACTGCGTAACCATGTTGCCCAGACCAGTATTTGGGTGGGCTATTATAGGCTGTGGACTGGGTTATACAGAGGTCTCATTGGGTGGTCACTGGGTTTGTCTCTAGACTCAGTTAGATTGTGCTAAAATTTCATAGTAGTGCTGTTTAATGATCTAAGTTTGTCTGTGAGCAATGTTTTGTTTTAGCCACGCTTAGTTACAGGGTTTCAGTTCTAAAGACAGTTTTATAGATAAAATGTACTGTATTGACATTTGTGCCTATACTGGGCACTAATAACCTCTTGATGTAAAAACACCAAAAAGATTGCTTCAGAGAGTAATGCTACAACAAAACAACTTTAAAAAACTACCTGGCGAAGGCAACTTCATGTATTAGGGACCTTTAAAATAATTTAATGGCAAAATTAGCAAATGCAATAAAAATAAATCAGTTGCACTCTAAAACACTTAAATGAAGTTTAAAATAATAAAATAAATCTATTACTGTATCTACCAAGGATAGAGAAAATTAGCTGAAGCACAACACAATAAAATAAATCTCTTATCTGCCACGTATGGAGAATGATTAGCTCAGGACCCCCTCAGAGAGTGGTGAGGACACCAAGCAGATGGGATCTCTGGGAAAATGAGCAGGAGACAATCTACAGTAAGAGAGGTTTACTCAAGAGCAATACTGGTTGGCTGGGTGGGTACTAGTATTATGGATGTATGAAAAACAATGAGTGGGAAAAGTACTTAAATAGCTTACAGAACAGGCAACCGCAATGAAAGGGGGAGGGAGGAACTTTGGAAGTCAGATTACCATAAGGGGCAGAAACAAGAGGCACAACCTTTTACAATCACAATAGGAAAAGGGTGCAAAAGTTATAAAATTCAAGCTGCAAGAAGCAGATTTCCAAGACAGGGATCCAATATTAGACCTACAACTTTAGCTTAATGTCTCAATGGGGGCTGGGGCAGACATAAAGAGCAGGGGTCAAGGTAGAATGCTGCTCAATGAAAGTAAAAAAAAGAGGTACCACACAGGGAAGTCTAAATGTAACTTAAAATATTTAATCAGAATTATTTTTTTCTTTTGATGAAAAGCTTGTTTTCACAGTCATAAGTCTTGAAAAAAGTCATAAGGTAATTAAATTTTAAGTAGTGAAAACAGTAAAGAGCCAAGAACTGATCATTGAAATATACCAGTATTGAGTGTCCCTGTGTCAGAAAAGGGATTGTTGGGTATACCTGGAAAGTTCTGCTCTTTCATTTTATTTTTGAAAAAAATGCATGATAAACAATAGTTATTATTATGTTAACTCTCCCACTGTCCACCTTAAACAATAAATGACATTTTTGAGGACTAATGTTGCCTATTGCAAATATTTAATCTGGCACTTTCTCTTTATGTTATTTTGCTATTAAATCAACTCACAGTTTTATTTTTTTGGTCCAAAGCTACTGTCTGTCCACACATTAGACTTTCATCTGGCATAACAGATCTGCATACTTTTGCAAAATTATTAGAATTATGACATCTTTTACACTGTCATCCTCTAACTGGTTATTTAATATTTTTAGTACATCTAGTACATATTTTATACTATATATATATATATATATATATATATATATATATATATATATATATATATATATCACTTTCCAAATATGCTGCCTTTTCAAGGATTTATCTTTCATTCTGTGTAAAAAAAATGACCAGCACAACTTAAATCATTTCTTCAAGTACTGTAGATGCAACATTGATTCCTGTCCTGGTCTTTGTACTGGAAGTGGTATTATGCTGCTTCAAAGATCAACTCTCAACCTATCTGTAGTAGCAAAGCTAACCCCACCAGTGACCAATAACCCAAAATGGATTCTTACTAAATGTCTAACCAAGGGCTGCAATATCTTTATGTTGCAGCTGTCTATCTACAACCCACCCACCTCTCTGACAAAATTCATGCAACAGAACTTGTCTGCAAGTTCTAAAAATAGGTTCTTATGTTAGTACTGGGCTACCTTCCCATCTGGACAGAAAAAAAACTTAAGACCAACTATAAAAAAAACAAAAAAGAAGGCCATGGTAGAAAAGAACTATTTAATTGTAGTAAGCACTTTCGTTCAATCACTTGCAATTACCTTTTTCTTGCAATTAACTTTTTCAGAACTTGTGGGCCATTTTAAGCCTTGCCAATTATCCCATCTCAGAATCAAACCCTGTACCTTGCATCTGTAAGGTAAACACCTTAACCATTAGGCCAACCCTATTAATGATGTTGAATAAATTCCTGACCATCATCCCTATAGACAAACACATAATTATCCTTGGGGATTTCAACTTAAAATTTCTTAGACCTACTGCACATTGATATCTTGCCGCTCCTTGCCAACCTGAAATTCCTTCAAATGGTAACTATGCCTACCGGACCTAATTGTAAAGTAACTATCACTCACTTCTTGACTTCATGATTACATCCCATCCAAACAATATCTCCAACATCATAAATCACTAAGCCACATTCAGTGACTGCTGCAACTTTAACATTCCACATGCAAAATCTAAAAACAAATTATCTCCCTGGCACTATCTATACAAATCAAATCTCCTCAAAAATAACTACTTTTAAAAGTCCATCTAACCACAATAGACTTCCCCCAATTCTCAACCTCACTTATCCAAACTCTACTGCCAAGTTATTCTTACATTTTTACTAGACCTTCAAAACACACACTTTCCCATAAGCTCTAGGCTATTTAAACGTAAATAAACTGACTGGTTCTTTAATGAGTTGAAAATTGTAATGTATTTGTGTGAAAAAGTGACCCCACTCCTAACTCAAGGGTGCAATGCACTAAGTCATGGTAATAGAACATTACTAAATTAGCCATACACAGGCATAGGTTCCTCAAATCAAAACAAATCACACTTCTTCACTCCACCAAGCATTTCTGGCATGATGTTCATAGGTTTATAGGTGTGTACTAGGCTAATGGCCCTGGAGCCTTTACATGCCTAGCCCATAGAAGTGCCCTGGCATCATGCCACCTGACGTTAGGTAAATAACATCGCCGATAGAAATCCAGCTAATCAACTTTCCAGGTTTGCCATTTCCTTGACCTATTGGAATCCTCTCTCCTAATAATTTTCTCAAAGAATTTTTAAATCTACCCATGCAAAAGAATGTTTTATCCTCTTCCACATAAGTTCACCCAAAAACTCACTAATGACAACCTCATTAACATGAATGAATGTAACATCACTGGGCCAGTATTTATTGACCTTACCGGGACCTTTGAGCATGTTGACCACTCCATCCTTTTAGGCCATTTACAAGATAGCGATATAAGTTCTCAATCTATCCAATGATTCAAAGGTTTTCTGACCAACTGAACTTTCAAAGATAAAATTTAGCCTGCACTAACAGATATAGCCTTTGCTCTTTCAGAGTTCTATGGGAATCAATTCTTTCACCAAAACTACACTCCGTTTCATAAATGTACTGCCTCTTGATCAACTTCAGCTACAAATCTACTGATGCTATGGTTATTATTTATTTATTTAACATTTGTTTGCCGGGAAAGTTTAACGTGGAACAAAGCCAATTTTCAATGGAGGCCCGGGGAGAAATGCTCCAGATGCATGTCTTTGTAATGTGGGAGAAAACCAGACCACCCAGAAGAAACCCACACAGATACAGGGAGGACATGCAGACTCTGCACAGAAGGCACCCCAGCTGAGAATCAAACTGGAGAACCTCTTCCTGTGAGGTGATAACATTACCACTGCACTACTGTGTTATCTATAGATCCAACCCGTCTTACATCATCCAAATCTATTTCAAACTAACCTTCTACCACTAAACCATTGGATTTTTCTAAAAAAATTCCTCAACCCTGAAAAGAGCAAGTTTACTATGTTTGGCACAAAAAAGACTCACTGAAGACACTAGACATCACCATATCAAATACACAGACAGCAACCTAATTGGATCCACTGCATAATTTGGATACCTTATAATCTGGCCTGACCAATCCCTAAACTTCCAAGACCACATTCAGAAAGTTGGATCCAAGGTCAACTACCTCCTATTCTCAGCCCAAAAGATATCTCATGTCATCTCACGTCCTGCTAGAGTAGACTTAGACAAATAGGTCCTGCTTGCAGATCTATAATATGGCCTACTCCTGTTCACCACTGCCTTAAATAAAAACACTACCACCTTACAATCTCTTTCTAATAAAATCTGCCATTTCATCACCAACATCCCTCAATGTGAACATCATTGCAATACCTTGGAAAAGGCAAATTGGATACCCATTCAGGGAAACACCAGCCTCCTTCTTGGCTCCCTTCTCTTCAAACTACTATAACAAGGCGCACAATCTCCCCTAACTATAAGACTAACTACATCCAACCCACACTATAACATAAGAAACCAATCCATAAATGGCCGTACTCTCATAACTTCATCCACAGAACTTCATTCCAAAGACCACAACTTCTCTGTTTTTGCCCCTAAATTGTGGAAATTATTACTGCCTGATCTTATTAAAAACAGAGAATAAAAGCAGTTTAGACCTCAGTACAAATAATACCAAACTGAACAATATAAGTGCACATGTCAGAAAACAGGTCATGTCTCCTAACTCCCATGGTTGCACTATTACCTTTATCCCAGAAAACTTTGTCTGCTTAATCTCCCAGCCTCTCCAACATATAAATTGATACTCACTGCTTCCTCAGCTGCCCTGTCCATTCCCTACTATATATCTAATCTACACTTCTCCTATTATTAGCTCTACCATTGCAGCACTTGCATTCTACAATATCTACTCATCACAGCTAAAATGTCCCTGCACACTTGTATATACTATGTCCATTCTTTTGGCTGGACAACATTGACCTCACATATAACACCCGCATTATGCACCGTATACTCCTGATCCCATTTATTTTTAAATCTTCTTGTAAATATCTGTATATGTTTTTTTAAATCTGTGTTATGTTATGTCCTACACTGTATAATTTAGTTATACATTTAATCTTACTTTACTGTTGTTATTATGCATATAACCTGGACTGAACATGAAAATGGTTCAATCTGTGGGTAAGCTACTCTAACCCAGTAAACAAACAATAAATAAACAAATTACCAAATGAATTGCCTTAACCGCCACAAAGGAAGCTCGCAACACAATGGGACCACCAAACTGAATACAGTGGATACTAACAAAACAATAAAAACCCCAAGGGGAGTTCAATAGACACGGTTTATTGATAACGCTACCAACACAGTACATTTTCGACAGAAGTCTTCATCAGAATCAGTACAACAGATACAATTAACAATGCAGCTTATATATACCCTCCAATTAATAATTAAACTACTATCCAATAAAAACATAACATCAATTGGTACTATAATGCAATTAATCAACAGTCTCATCCCTAATCTTCTTACCTAATAATACATAGTCTCACGTAATGTAGCAGGTATATACATATATATAAAATAGACATGGTTAAATAAAAATACACTATATAAAATCACTATGACTACATTTAAAATCATTGATATAAAAATTTACATTGCAAAAAAAATATATAAATATATATTTATATATTTCCGTGGAACAATACTGCCACCTAGTGACCAGGAGCTAAATACATGGGATATTTCAAAGTTTGGCAGATCTCAACTTCAATACTGGTTTAATAGAGAGAAAATCATTCAAACCAGGAGATTTATTACATTCTAAAGTAATCTGCCAATACAATTCCTTGTATTCCAATTTATCCTCCCACATACCTCCCCTAATATCCTTGGGAACAGAATCCAAGATAAAGAAGAAAAATGCCGCCTTGGAACAAGTTAACAGGTGCCTATACAAAGCGTTATTGGTGTTCTGTTTCTTAATTTCATAGGTGTGTTCATAAATCCAGCACCTCAATTTTCTTTCTGTTTTCCCCACATAGAAAGAGGTACATTGGTCACATACGGCCAAATATACTATCCCATAACTGTTACAATTAAAAGTACCCTTACTAGTAAGCAGTTTGTTTCTAGCTTCCAAAAAGACCTGACCTTTGTTGACTATCCAGGGACACTGTGAACAAAAACCGCATTTGTAGGTTCTATACCCTCGAGGACCTATGCTCTTAGGCTTTGGACCACTAAATTCAAAAATCTGTTTGAAGTTAGTGTCCTTGCGATAAATGAATTTTAAAGGCATTTGTTTATTAATGGGTAAATCCGTAATTTGAACAAACCTGGTCCATTCTCTGGAAATCATTTCCTTGATGGGTCTGGAATCACCAGAATAATCCAGTATATATGCCCTATCCCAATTATTGGGAATATCTTTCCCCGAATCTTCAGGAGAGGAGGGTGGGTTTTGTCCCAAAATAGGGGCAAACCTATCCCGTCTTGCTTTAACCACCCCTTCCAAAACTTCCTCCAACAATGACATAGGGTAACCCCTATCCACCAACATACTGAGCACATGGTCACATTCCTTGGAAAAATCCTGGTCATTAGAGGTCATACTACTAACCCTGACCAGTTGTCCCTTTACCAAATTTCTCTTCTGACTGTAAGGGTGGGCACTCTTATAATGAAGGTAAGAATTAGAAAAAGTTTTCTTATGATGTATACTAGAAGAAAACCCTTGATCAACCTTCCTAAGTGAAACATCAAGAAAATACAATTGTTCAACATTGGTCTCAAAAGTAAAATCTAGAAAATTCGTTGTAAAATAAACAAATTACTATGTCAGCTGATCCTCCTGCTACTGGTCAGTTGTATGAAGTATGAACTATTATATTATATTATATGACATTATGGGGTTTGTGGATGTTTCCCTCACAGAAAAAAATAAACTGCTTAATTGCCATGTTAGGCTTTTATCAACAAAAATTGATTTTGCACACTGTCACTGATACTGTAGCTTAGACCACAAAACGATGATTTTGCATTTCAGTCATTTTGGATGAGTTATTATCAGTTTCTTGATGAACTTAGTAAACCAAACGAGAAAAGAAAATGTACTGTTGCTTTGAACTTGTATACATCCTCAAATATGCTTCTTACTGACTGATGAAATATTTCTAGTAATAGCACAAACCTCGACCACAGACTGGATGAATGAAAGCTAGGAAATGAAAAATATAACAATTCACGGAGTCAGTGAGTAGAAGACAAAAGTTCATCTATAACTATATTTTATGTGGTTCAAGTGATTGATATGATTTGCTGTTGGCTTTCATACCCACAAAAGCACTACTTGGGAAAACAGAAAAAAAGGAAAGAAAGAAAGAACAGGAAACAACTTTATCTACTTGCCAATAAGCTAAACTGACCAAACACATGAGACCTTATAGAAGACAATAACAGATGCTCAAGTACCTTACTCTACCTATACTCAGCAGTGTGGTACTTTAACGTGGAAAAAAAGATTTGTACAACACATAAAAGAATAATAACTACAGACAATAAAAGATTATATATATATATATATATATATATATATATATATATATATATATATATATGTATAAAACCCGCTTTGGCACGGCTTTGTGTGATTTTGCGCATAGCGCAGCATCGGGCAGCGCCGCCTTCTCGGCTACACAAAGTCTGCTCTTCACCTTTTCCTTTAGAACTGCTCTAGCTCACAAAATAAACACTTTATTCTTAATCTATAGCCCGGCACTTGCTCACAAAAGCATTTCTATAAGTTAGCACTGAAAATTAAATAGCACTACAGCCTTACATACTCCCTTTGAGTACTCTGTTCCCCATTGGTCCTTTTTCTCAATTATAAAGGAGTTCCTTATACTATTCTAGCATGTCCAAAGGTCAGTTGTCAATTTCCTCTCCAGTCCAGCTGGTGAATCTGGGAATCTTGAGGCAATGTTACAACTGCCTCATGTACACAGACAACCCTCTCCTCCTCCCAACAAGTTCAAACATATGTGAGAGATGCAACCATATAGCCAAACTGGAGGCTGAGCTCTCTCAACTCAGTACTGGTGTAATCAGTCAGGACTCATAGACTCATAGACTCATAGATTTGTACTAGGCTAACTGCCCTTGCAAGCCATTTTAAGCCTAGCCAATTATCCCTTGTGAGATTTAAACCCTGCACCTTGTGTTTGTAAGGCAAACAACTTAACCATTAGGCCACCCTCCCAACCCTCCAAGGAGGAGAAGGTAACCACACACAATACAATTCCAGTCTCACATAGACCTATTACATCAGCAAACCAAACACATAAACACACAAAAACATACTCGGAGGCTCTAAATAAAAATCTGCCTAAGCAACAGAGACCTCCAACGCAGACACCCAAGCAACCACTACCCCAAAACAAAACACGTGCAACACATAGTTCACAAAGCCAGTGTGCTGAACAGTCACAGCCCTTAAGGCTAAACAACACACCTGATACACTTGTAATAGGTGACTCTATTGTCAGGCACAATGATGTCCCGCTCACCAGGCTGAACAAGGAGAAGGTCATGGTGAGCTGCCTGTCGGGTGCTAGGATCCGCCACATAACACAAGCACTCAGGTCACTTAAAGGCAAGTACAAATATGACTCAGTCATTGTCCATGCTGGTGTGAATGACCTGAGATATACCTCCCTGGACTACATGAAAAAAGACACAGAGGAGATCTCTGAGCATGTGGCCCAGGCCGGTATGACCCTGACCTTGAGTAGCATCTTACCCTCACCAAGAATGATGCCACAATATGAAGACAAGATGATCAATTTCAACAATTGGCTTAAGTATTGGTGTCATTCAAAGGGGATCCAATGCCTGTCAGCCTGGGATGACATGCTTGACAAGCCACGTTGCTTCGCTAGGGACGGCTTGCACCTGTCACCCCTGGGCTTTTGGATATTGGCAAAGGCTCTTGCCACTCCCATAGTGCCTTTTTTAGGCAAGGCTCAAAAGACAAACCCACCTCCATAGATATCACAAAGAAAAAGAAACTAAGGGTAATGCTACTCAACGCCAGAAGTCTAAACCTCAAGATGCACGCACTCGAAGCTCTCCTCAGCATGGAGAACATCGATATCTGTGCAGTAACAGAAACCTGGTTCAAGGCTCCCGAGAGCACCCCAGCACTACCAGGTTATACCTCATACCATACTTTTCGGCCCCAAAACTCGGACTGAACCACAAAAGGAGGGGGAGTATCAATATTCGTCAAAGATACCCACACCTCCAGGTTGGTGGCACAGTACAAAGCATTGGAGACTATCCATGTGCAACTAACAGTGGGTAAAACTGCCTTTCAGTTTATAGCCTGCTACAGACTACCCTCCCAAACCCAGGAACCCCACTCGGCTTTCCTGAAAACACTGGAAAATATGAAGGTCTCTCCAAACACCATTATATTGGGCGATTTCAACTACCCAAACATAGACTGGGAGCACTACTCAAGCCCTAACACCTTAGCCCAAAGGTTCCTAGAATTTATAAACTCAAATGCTATGGAACAAATTGTCACCACTCCCACAAGAGGGGAAAACATACTGGACCTGATCATCACCAACATGGGGACTCTATGCTCCAGACCTGAGGCATATCCCTCACTGGTAAGATCGGACCATAAATTAATCTCACTGGATATCACCATCCCAACCCCACCTCCTGCCCAGAAAACCACAGTGAAAAACTTATCTAAAGCAAACTTCACACTCCTCAAAACCGAGGTGGAATCCTTCAAAGCTCCCGGGCCAGTGGAAAATACGACCCAAACAGCAGAATCCTTTATAAATGCATTCTATGGACACCTTCAGGAATGCATGGATTATGCAATCCCAAATAAAACCAAGACCCAGTCCCCCAAAGGCAGGCGTCCTGTCTGGTGGACCCCAGCCATAAATAAACTATATAATAGAAGAAGGAAGCTACTAAATGACAGAGCAAAATCCCTAAAAGGTAAGGCATCTCTGATCAGTATTAGCAAAAAACTACGGTCCCTCATAAAATCATCTAAGGCCAGCTTTGAGAGAAAAATTTCACAGGACACTAAAGATAATCACAAGGTTTTCTTTAGTTATGTTAGGAACCTGGGTGTTAACTCCCAGATATGCTCAGAGTTAGTCCAAAATGACAAAAAATACACTGAACCCACAGGCATTGCCGACATCCTGGCTGACAGGTTCAGAGCAAACCCCCCCCCCCCCAAAAAGAGCAAATATCTATCCCAGCAGAGTGCTGCCCCCCTGTCATCTCAGATGCTCAGGTAAGAGCTGCCCTCGCCAAAGCAAAAAACACAGCATCAATGGGACTAGACGGTGTCCCGGGCTGCATCCTACATGAACTCCAAGAAGAGCTGAACCCCAACATAAAGCTACTGTTCAACCTCAGCCTTACTACAGGATATGTACCCAAAGAATGGTGTATAGCAACAGTGGTCCCTCTGCACAAAGGTGGTGCCTCAACGGACCCTGATAACTATCGCCTCATAAGCCTGACTAGCTTGGTCTGCAAGGCTATGGAGAGGATCATCATGGAACTCATAAATAAAGATAATGGGGACCTACAGACACTGGATCCTACCCAATTCGGCTTTGTTAAGGGTAGATCCTGCCTCTTAAACCTGGTTGATTTCGTTGAATCAGTCACGAAGGCCATTGACGAAGGGAAGGTGGTCCACACAGCCTACCTGGACTTTACAAAAGCCTTCGATACAATACCCCACTCGGGCATCATAGATAAGCTCTCCAGCTTAAATATAAACCCCTATGTCATTAGATGGGTTGCAAACTGGCTCAAGGACAGAACACACATGGTCAGAATTGCTGGAGCCATGTCAGACTCCAAACCAGTCACAAGCAGAGTCCCACAAGGCTCAGTCCTGGGACCTCTCCTGTTCAGTATATATTTCTCGGAGGTACAGGCCAACACGGGTGGACTATGGCTGACCAAGTTCGCAGATGACTGCAAACTGGGCACCATAATCGACTCTCCAGCTGACACAAGCATCCTCCAAAAAGGTCTCATAGAGACAGACAACTGGTGCCAGAGCCATGGCCTCAAGCTCAATGCCAAAAAGTGTATAGTCATCCCCTTTGGCAAAAACAAAGTGCCCACAAATTACCACATAGGTGGTAACCCATTAAGTACAGAAGAAGTAATTAGGAACCTGGGGACCCAAGTTGATAGCAATCTCTCATTTGACAATCACGTGGCCAAAGTGGTTAGAAAAACCTTTTATATAGCCCACCTTATCATGAAGAGATTCACATCTAGATCAAGGGAGGTCATCGTGCCTCTTTACTCATCCCTCATCAGGCCCACAATTGAATACAATGCCCCATTCGGGATGTACCTTACCCAACACCTGCAGCAACTAGAAAGACCCAAAAAATACCTCACCAAGAGGATCAAAGGGCTCAAACAGATGCCATATGCTGCTCGGTTAAAGAAACTCCAGCTCTACTCAGTTGCATACCACCTACTTAGAGGCGATCTGTGCCTGACGTATAAGGCTATGTCCAACCCGGAATTGATGGACATGCTTCACCTCAGAAAATCTAAATCCTTTCGAGCTACATGCTCGAGGGACTTGAACCTCAGCACAGAAATAAATAGGACATGCTGGAGGGACAGATTCATAACCCAGAGGCTCCCTTCACTCTGGAATAGAATCCCAGTCCAAGTTGAGCAGAGTCCCTCACTGACTCTTTTCAAGACGAATCTTGACGAGTGGATGGGAGATCGTAGGTTTACCCCGGGGACCACTTCTGTGTCACTGTTAGACAGAGGCACAGTAAATTAACCTTGAAAAAGGGCATAGTAAAACTCATTTAAAATGGGTGGCGAAAGCCAAACACACTCTGGCTAGGCTTACAAATGCCCTAGGGCAGATAGCCTAGTATGACCCTATGAACCTATGAACCTAATTTATCATTTTGTGTTGTCGCATGCAGTAAGTGAAAACATTCTGGAACACGGACTATACAGTGACTGCATCATGACAGCCCTTTGTTTTGTAAACCAATTTTTTACTGAACAGGTACCTATTAGGCCCTCTTGATCCACCTTACTAAAGTATCTGACAATGTCAGACAATTATTTTTACTAATTATATTGAGTTATGCAGACTCCTCCAAAAAAAAATGCAGAATGCTTGGTAGCTACCTTGCTGAATATATGTTATAAAGCTTTGAAGTAGTAATGCTCTAGCTGGATTATCATCACACTTGTTGGCTTTGAGCTGCTGGCTGGTAAGTATTGCTTTACAAGAAACGTCACCATTAGCCTGATAAGAGAATCTATACTGATTGAGTTCTACTCATTAAATGCTCCATTAGTTAAATATTACAGTACCTTTTTTATTCATTTATTTGCCAGGTACATGCAATGGACAAGTGTACCTTTTCAGGAGTAAGCAAAGGGCACTGCTTGGTTAAGTCATTTGCTTAGCATTACACAGTAGGCAAATGGATATGGAAGGAATAAAACCCTGTACTTAGGATTACAGTAAGTAATTCTGTAACAGCTCAGAGCCTTAATCTTTTGCATTAACTGGCAGATGTGACATGTTTTAGCAGCTAAACTGGAGATCATGCCAGCACAGAGAAGAGGAAACAGTATCAGTAGTACATAGAACCAACTACTTCCTTTCTTTGTTTGTTTGATTTTGGAGTTAGTATACATAATCTGCATGGAGCACCCAGTCGTGGAGAGGGGTACATGTGAGCTTATTTGCCTGCCAAAATATTTTTTCATGTAATTTTTTTTAACCATTTCAGACAATCTGTGTGGTTATGGTTGATAACGTGACATTTCAATGTGTTGGTTTGCATCCTGGTGATCAAATCACCATGATTTTTGAAGTGTGTGGTCATTTAGTGTTTGGGCTGTGATATGCAGGACTACAATGTGTTGTAGCATAGTAACATGTTTGTAAACCAAATTGTACAATGTCCCTTTTCTGTTTACATTTAGATGTGTACATTATAGACTAATAGGATCATAGGATCATAGGAGGTTACTAGGCTATTGGCCCTGAGGCCCTTATAAGCCTAGCCAAGAGTTTAGCCCATGTTTACGCAAATCAGCACCTGATGCCCCTGTCCAACAGGGACATGGGTGGAATCCCAGGGGTATATTTTCTGTTTCCCATCCAGTTATCCAGGTTGTGCTTAAAAAAGGATAAAGAGGTACTCTGCTTGATGTGGAGAGGCAGTCTATTCCATAGATGGGGGAGTCTCTGGGACACAAATCTGTCCCGCCAAAAAGTCTTGTTGATGTCACAGACCAGGTTGAGGTCACGCATGTGGATTAGTCGAGTGGTGCTTGACTTGCGGATATGCAGCAGTCCCATCAAGGTGGGGTCCGTGATCACCTTGTATGCCAGACAGAGGTCACCTCTGAGGAGTCTGTATGAAACTGAGTAGAGGGATGAGGCTTTTAGCCTATCTGTGTATGGTGGATATTTAAGGCCCTGGGTTCTCCTGGTGAGAAACCTCTGTGGTCTCTCCAGCTGCTGCATGTTCTTTGCAAGGCGCATGCCAGAAGAGGCATTGTACTCAACAATGGGCCTTATAAGGGAAGAATACAGGGATGTTATGACCTTCTTGTCCCTGGATGAGATACCCTTACTTATGAGGTGGGCTATGTAGAAGGCTTTCCATACAATGGAAGCAACACGGTGGCCAAAAGTCAGGTTGCTATCAACCTGGGTGCCCAAATCTCTCACGACTGATTGCATGCTTAGGACATTGTTATTAATGTGATAATTTGTGGCGAAGTCACTCTCCCCAAAGGGGATGATGATGCATTTTTAGTATTCAGCTTGAGGCCATTTTTCTGGCACCAGTCATTTGTCTCAAAAAAATCAACCAAATTTAGCAGACATGACCTCCCCTTGATGAAGCCAAAATGTGTGGCGTCAAGTCTTTGGAGGTTGCCAATGTCCTTGTTAATGATGTTCATGATAATTCATTCCATGGCCTTGCAGATCAGGCTAGTTAGCCTGATGGGTCTATAATTTCCTGGATCGCTGGGCACTCCACCTGTGTGTAAAGGGATGACAGTGGCTGTCCTCCACTCAGCTGGGATGAAGCCAGTACTCAGGCTTTGGTTGAATAGGGTGTCTGAATTCATGTAGGATACAGCCTGGGATGTTATTGGGTCCCATGGGGGCTATATGTTTTGCTTTTGAGAGAAGAGTGATGACCTGTTCCCTAGATATAAGGGGAAGGGGGCAGGTACTGGGGATGTCCTGATTTACTGATGGGGGAGAGAGGGGTAAAATTTTTGCTGAATCTGTCAGCCAGCAAATTTGTTATATCTACGGCATTTCTGTATGTGGTGTCCTTGACCACCAGTTCTGAACAGATCTGGGTGCTTCCTTTAAGGTTGCAGACATATGTGAAGAAGGCCTTATGATTGTATCTAGTAGATGTAGCCAATTTGGACTCAAGGTTTGCTTTGGAGGATTTCACTAGTGCTCTTATTTGCTTGTTCAGGCTAAGGAGACATTGCTTCCAATTGGGCACCTGCTCCTTCTTGGTCTTGGACAGCATTTTTTTTCCTTTTGTTATGGACATTATTTATTACAGATGTCCACCAGACAGGTTTACTCTTCTTTGCGGAGGATGATTTAATCCTGTTGGGTATTCCTGATTCCATGCATCTATATAAATGCTCGTATAGTTCTTTGGTGTAGTTTTGGATATTGGTACCAGTTCCTACAGAGGGGGTGGAGGTTGTGAAGCTGTTTATACCATCCCTCAGGAGGCTGTAATCAGCTTTGGAGAAGTTTTTATGTCTGATCCTACCTAGAGGGGGGGGTTGGGGGAGATGATGACTTTGAAAGTGACCGCTTTGTGGTTGGATCTTACCAGGGAGGATGATACTATAGGGATGCTGCAGTAGTTATTCATGTTGGTTAATACCAAGTCCAATGTATTATCACCTCTTGTGGAGGTATTGACTAGCTGTTCCAAGGCATTTGCATTGACAAAATCAAGGAATCTCTGGGCATTTGTGTTCTGGATTGAGTAGTTCTTCCAATCTATGTTTGAGAAGTTATAGTTACCCAAGATCAGGGTAAAGGGTTGAATCTAGATAGATTCAAACAGATTCAAATAGGTGGATTGAGTATCTTGAGTCAGATTTGGGGGCCAGTAGCTAGCTGTGATTTGAATAGGGGTCTTGTCAATGGTTAACTGCACCTGGAGTTTCTCCTGCACGTCATACTGTTTGACCAGCCTGGAGGTGTGTATGTCTTTAATGTATATTGAAGCGACACCCCCTTTGGCTTTACTGCCCACAGTTTGGGGTCTGAATGTATGATAGGATGAGTAACCAGGTAAGGCTGGGGTGCTCTCCGCAGCTTTGAACCAGGTTTCTGTGACTGCACAGATGTCAACATTTTCCAGGGTTAGGAATGCTTGCAATGAGTGCAGTTTCATGTTTAGACTCCTAGCGTTTAGCAGCATGACCTAAAATTTGTGGGTTTTTTTTTTTTTTTTTTTTTTTTTGTGTTTTGTTGTCATTTTTATGCATGCAGGTCTGGGCTAGGCACATTCATCCTGAGCAGCATTTTGTTGCTTAGCTACACCTAGTGACCTTTGCTCAAACTTCCTGAAAGCCGATGATTATTTCATATCAATTCTGCTTCATCATATTAAGTCTTTCACTTATCTCTATCCAAATCTTTGGAGAGGTTCCACTGTAATTCCTATACCTACATGTGCAGCATATCATTTAGATTCATTCAGGTCAGTTTCACCACTCTCACTGCTTCTTGAAATATTTGAGAGGGCTGTGTCAGCATACCTCAGGTCTCAAATACAAATGTATAGACTTCTCGATGATCACCAACACAAATTTAACAAGAGGTATTGTACTACTAATTTGCTTCCATTGAGGGCCATTAACCACCTAAGACACATGGATCATTGTCATCTAATCTATGCTAACTTAATTAAGGCATTTAACTATGTACTAGATACGTCTATGTGAACTAAGTACACATGGACTTTGTGACTTCTCTGTGCTGATTCCCACATTACTCACATGATTGCTATTTCTGTGTTGTACACCTACTCTGTCCCAGGCACACTTGAAAATGATTAAACAAGCAAAAAAACACCTAGCGCCACTTGTGAGAAAAGATAAAACTTTATTTCACTTACACTTATAATCTTCAAGGGTGCTGTATTCATAAGTACATTAATTCTAAGTAAGTTTTGTCAGTCTTAGAACTTGACAGTGTATGTTGGTACAGGTTAAGAAGTGTGACTTTTAATGCAGTTTTCACAAATTATACAATGTTCTTTAAATTGATTAAGCAAGCATACTAATTAATTGTAACATTTAAGAAATTTGTTTCAGGTAAGTAATTTTCTCCCCGCAGAAGGCTTTTTGGTGAAATGCTAAGGGAGTAAAGTTTTTCTTTCCTACATGCAGTGCTCAGTGCTGCTTTATCACATTTTGTCCCTCTTAACACTCAGCCTTCTTCTGTTAGTCACCATTTTTATAAATGCCTTTTCAGTTGCATTTCTTCCCTTCCCATTTCTGTTATACAAGAATGATCTTGTCATGAAGTCTTCAGTCCAGTTTCCTGTAGTCATCTTACATCACTTTGGCTAGAATCTTTTAAAAATGTCATTGTTCATAGGTTCATAGGTTCATAGGTAGGTACTAGGTTATCGGCCTAAGGGCCTACGTAAGCCTAGCCAACAAGGTTCCCTGGCTTAAGCCACCCAATAAAGTTATTTTCCTGTGCCACTGTGAAGCAGAGACACAGAAGTGATCCCTGGGGTGTATTTCCTATTTCCTCATCCACTCATCAAGATTTTTCTTGAAGAGTGCTAATGAAGAACTTTGCTTGGCATAGATGAATAGCCTGTTCCAGAGTATGGAAAGTCTCTGGGACAGGAATCTATCCCTCGAGCATGTCCTGTTTATTGTGGTGACAAGGTTTAGGTCCCTAGTGCATGGAGCTCAGAGGGATTGGGATTTCTTTAGGTGTAGCATGTCTGGGTTTGACATAGCTTTATATGTTAGGCAGAGATCTCCTTGGAGTAGGCGATATGCTATGGAGTAAAGCTGGAGTTTTTTGAGACGGTCAGTGTAGGGCATTTGTTTGTGGCCAATAATCCTTTTTGTGAGGTACTTCTGTGGCCTTTCCAGCTGCTGCAGATGTCTTGTGATGTACATTCCAAAAGGGGAATTGTACTCTGTAATGGGTCTAATGAGTGTCAAGTAGAGGGGAACAATGACCTCTTTTTTCCTGGATGAGAACCCTTTTATGATGAGGTGTGCCACATAGAAGTACTTCCTGACTACTTAGTCAGGTTAATGGTTAGTTTAACCATTGAGGGTTATGCATGAATTTTAAGCAGTATGTAGCTTTACTGGAAAAGATTGCTGTAAGGGAAAGGTTATTTGTTTTCACTTACTTGTATTTCATATTGCTTCATTGTCTTCTATTTTGTATATTGTCATTTATTTTCTTTACACTGTGTTTTATTTGTGTTCTGCTTTTAATTGCATTAAACTAGGAAAGATACTACAGTTGTGTCTCTTGTAAGTCACACTATACCTCTCAACTGAACAGATTCTCGTAGAATGTCCAGATTGTTGCCTCATATTTTTAGTCCATTTTTCATAAAACTGTGGCTTTTCTGTCAAATTAGTGGCAAATCATTAAAGAGTGAAGTTAGAAAATAATGGCAGACATTTGAGTTTTAGGCTTCATACCCTTCAAAAAATTCAAGCTAATGCAAAACCTGTTATTCTGTCATCTTTCTAAGTTTGTAAGAGCAATATTTAAAAATGTTTCCAATTTTGGGGCCTTTTTCCCACTTTTATTTATGACCAGGTTTCTAGCTCTAAGAGGTTGAGAGGCATAAGTCACACAGAAATTAAATTATCCCCCTCCCAACTTGGTGGTGGTGTGTTTTTAAACTTGTCTTTCTGGTTACCTTACACTTTTGTTAATTTGACCACATATTTCCTTCCCTCTCCTCTTTCTTTGGCTGTTGTGATTAAGTACAAAATTATTATTTTGTGACATGACTCCCCTTCAGCTATTTAAAGTCATTGGCCATCCCACTATATTCCATAGAGCCAAAATACAAAGTGCCCACCCCTTCCAATCTGTCTTGCTCTTTTAAAATTAGTGGCTCCCCACTTAAATAGATAAAGCTTAAGTTTCCCCCTCATCTAACTGCTTACTGCACACTGCAACTCTTAGTATATTAACCCATTCTTATATTGCACATATAAAATCTGCAACATCTATTCCAAGACCACCAATTATTAGAGAGCCAACATTCTGCCTCTTATACCTTTCTTTATATTAATAGGAAAGTATCCAAAAGTATAAAGATCATTAATGGCACAAAGCAAGGATGCCCGTTATCTCCTTTTTTATTTAATCTATATGTAGAGCCTTTATTATTATATATAACACAAAATACCTTCCATAAGATTCCTAGAATCCTTAACACTAAAGTTTGTTTATCGGCTTTTGCAGATGATCTTATAATATATTTTCAAACACCTTGCTCAGACCTTTCAAAACTAATTGGTTCTATTGAAAGATTCTCTGAGGCCTCAGGATATCATATTAACACTCAAAAAACACATATTTTCCCCATAAATCCACTTGCTCACAAATCATATTTGTTTCCACACTCCGCTTTCCAGATAGTTCAGAATTTTAAATATTTGGGGATTCTTATAAATCATAATGGTCTCTCCACATTTCAAAATAATCTAGCTAAAGTATGGTCATCTATTATACTTGATTTGAATAGATGGAAATTGCTAAATTTATCACTTCTATCAAAAGCAGCAATAATAAAAATGAATATTCTCCCCAGACTGCTATTTCAATTCAATGCTGTGGATCAGTTGATTCCAAAATCTTTTTTTTCAAAAATTAATAAAGTTCTGGCTAGTTTCTTATGGTTTCCCAAATCAGTGAGAATTTCTTACATTAAGTTAATCTCTCCTAAAAATAAGGGAGGACTTGGTCTTCCAAATTTTCATCTTTATTATTTGATTATTTCGGCCAATAAACTATTATCTATTTTGAATATAAATACTGAGAAGTACAATCAATACCCTATTTGGACAAAATTATGGTATCAACACATTTTAACTAAAAATATTAATCCATTAGCTCTTCCTTTTCTTTCATTAGGTGTCATGAATAAGTTAAAAATTCCTAACTCTTTAAAACAAAAAATTATTGCTTTTCAAGAACTGTTAAAACTTGTCAATTTAGAAAATACATTTCAATTAATGCAACCTCTCCATTTAAACCCTAATATTAACTTAGATAATATTTCTATTAATCTTTCAAATTTTCCCCTGATTAAAGATCTCACTGTTTGGGATCTGATACAGTACAAAAATGAAACTCTCACTAATATACGCAAAATTCTTAAGGTTAGTGCTAATTATTTAACCATTTTACGTCAAATGAGAGATATTGTCAATGCTAAGTTTCTATACACCAAAGTAGACAACACAGATATCACTAATTATAAAGTGGTTATACAAGTCCTTACGCTTCCAGAGAAAATGTTATCTAAATCTTATAATCTTATAAATCAGATAATTCATAATACAGTTTGTCTCTTTTCTAATTATTGGGACAAACACAATTCTCATATATCTATAAATCAGAAACTCTCAGCTATTAAAAATACACTAGAATACTCGCCTTTCAAAAAACTCTTTTACACCCAACTAATGATTAATAATAATGCATATTTCACTCCTTCTAAACTTAACAAATTTGACGCTAATAAATCGGCCTCATGTTCTTGTTGTTCTCACCCTAATGCAGATCTTCTACATATTCTTTGGTCTTGCTATCATTCACATAAACTTTGGACTTCCCTAAAAGTCCGTTTACAGAAAATGGGTTATCATAAATCCACCCTATCCTGGGAGACTGCATTACTACACATACCAAATATTTATCTCTCCAAATTGGATTCACAAGTACTAATATACATATGTTCACTTATAAAACTCTATATCACCCAAAATTGGCTAGATTGTACTAAACTGAATTGGAATAATTTTAAAATTCTAGCCTGTACATATATTAGTGTGCAGAAAACGATAGTGAAAAGTCCCAAGAAGTCGGCACATATCAACAAAGCTATAGAAAAGGTGTTACATATTATTAATAGTGTATAGTTGGCTACTCTCCTTTTGGGATTCATAGACCTCAGTCTCCTTTATATCCTCATACCTGCTTTATTTTAGATCTATACCTACTTTGATATATTCTTTGGTTAACATTTGTATATGATGTAGATAGTTATTGTATGTTCTCAGACTGCATTGAGATAAAACATTTATCATACAAAATTGTGTTATCATAAATATCTCCTAACTTTTCATTTTTTTTTTTCAATATGTATTTTAATTTTGTTGTTGTTGTATTTTTATTTCAGTGTTTTAAAATTCAATAAAAAGTTTTTTGAAAAAAAAAAAAACATTCTGCCTCTTAGTAGTCATCTTGGGACTAATGCTTCTGTTTTGCTCCCGTGAAAGAAGGAGCACAGGGACATTATTTTCTGGAGACTGCTGATCACCAGAAAACATGTCAACTGCTTCAAAGGTACCAACTTGGAATCTGTGCTTATATTTTGCTCATAGTGAGAGAAGGAGCAGAATGCATTGATTCCTGACTATTTCTGATTGAGAAGTGAGTGTCTGTGTTGGACCTTCCTGGTTTGCTTGGTTGCTATTCAAAGCATCTACCAGGAAAAGGCTACAACAAGCCTACAGACCCTTGCATCATCTGGGACAAGACTATTGATCACCAAAGAGCCTGTGGTCTACTTCTCATCTTGGGATTGATGCTACTGTTTTGCTTGAGGTGAGAGAAGAAGCAAAGGAGCATTGTATCCCAGCAGCATAAAGTTGTGGTGAGACCAGCACTAGTTCTAGCCACCCAGCAGCCATTCAAGTGAATCTCCTCTTTTTCATCATTCTTGCAAAGCTAATTCTTTCTTTTCAGCAAGTACTGCTTGATTTGCTGCTGCCTAACTTAAAATCAGAATATCTCCCTAAGTACTTCATTCATGAATCATCAAGCCCTACTCATCAATTTCCACCTAAGTATTTGTCAGTGCCTTGTATAGACGCAGACACCTCCAGCTGACATCTTTCCTGTAGAAGCACCCTTAAAATTTCACCAATACCTAGTTGTATACAGGGTGGCTAGTTTGTAGTGACAAGCACTGCCCCCGTAGCTGCAAACCAGATACTGCTGACATTACTTTATATTCTCACTCCAACTGTCTAATCAAAAAAGGGCCTGTTGCCATGGATATGACCTTTCCCACTAACTCTGTTACCTGCTTGGTTGATATGGGCATCCTGAGACAATGTAGAAATTGCCTCATGTTTACACTCAACCAGTCAGTTCTCAAGCAAACTGATATGGTATGTGAGAGATGCATTTACACAATGTCACTGGAGGCAAAACTCTTAGATAAATGCACCCCTAATGTCAGTAAAGTTGTCAGTAGCTCACATGCTGCACCCATCATACACAGTTCAAGGAAGATGCATAGACCCACATATGCTGAGGCACTTAAATGTAACCTTTCTAAACCCCAAAGACATCATAGACTAAGTGCACATAACAAATAACCTCAGCAGCCCCAAATGCACTCTTTCAAAACAGCACCCACATCAACACATACAGCCATTTCTCATGGAGCCTCTATTTTTAAGCCCATAAGGCAAGCCGCCACACAATCCAACATTCTGGTAATTTGAGACTCCATTATGATACACATTGATGTCTCTCTAACCAGGCTAAGTAAGAAGAAAGTCACAGCCAGCTGCTTATCAGGGGTCAGGTTCCATGACATTGCACATGCACCCAGGTCAATGGACCACAAGTACCAGTATAACTCAGTCATATTCCATATAAGTATAAATGACATGAGACATACCTTAATAGACTATATGAAGAGAAAGAAATCATGGAGCTCTTGGCACTTGTCCCAGTCCCAGTCGCAGCATTGAGCAGCATTTTACCTTCTCAAAGGACGATGCCACAATATGAACAGAAGATGTCTGGCTTTAATAATTGGCTTAGTTTCTGTTGTCATTCTAAGAATGCGCAATATATGTCAGCATGGAACGAGATGATCAATAAACCAAGCTGCGTTGCCAGGAATGGTCTGCACCTCTCCTCTCTAGACTTTTGAATTTTAGCTAAAACGTTGTCCTCTCCTGTTGTGCCTCTTTTAGGCAATGCTAGACTGATAGTACTACCAACATATCAAATCAAATCTAAGACAACCTAAAGATGTTACTTCTCAATGCTAGGAGTCTTAACATAAAACTCCACTCCCTAGAAGCTCTACTCACCCTAGAGAATGCTGATGTCTGTGTGGTCACTGAGACATGGTTTAAAGCCACAGAGATCACACCGGTAGTGTAAAGCTATACTGCTTTCCACACATTTAGACTAATTACTACACAGACGGGGACTAAAGGTGGAGATGTCTCAATTTATGTTAAAAATAAATATAACCCAAGGCTGGTCAAGCAGAACAATGCATTTGAGCTTTTCCATGTTCAGATCACCATAAGCAAAATCCCATACCACTTCCTTGCAAGCTATATGTCCCCCTCTGTGATGCAGGCAACCCATAATGTGTATTTAAACCTATTGGAAACACTCACTATCCAACCTAATACCATATTCATGGGTGATTTTAATTACCCCACTATTAACCAGGAATCATATACAGCACTAAACATATGTTCACAGAGATCCATGGACCAGATTGTCAATACACTCTGCAAATGTTTTGGGCAGGCATAAATAAACATATTCACCCAGGACAATGCACAACTCCTACCCCCTCGGCTACCATCCAAAAACTTTTGGAAGATGTTGCCAATTCCATTAATAGTTTCTTCACAGAAACTATCCAGTCACTAGCTAACCAACTATCTCCCAGCTGTCCAAGTCATAACACCGCCACACCTAATTCTCAACTCCCCTTTAACTTTCAACCAGTTTCCACATCACTTTTCTGTGCCCTAATCAACAAACTAAAACCTACCACCCTTGCAGCAGATATCCTCCCAGCTGAGTATCTACCAAAAGCTATGGATGCCATTGCATACCCAGTCTCTATTCTGATCAATAGAACTATATCAGAAGCCACTATCCCCTCCATCTGGAAGATATCTCATGTTATTCCACTCCACAAAGGGGGCAGTTCCACTGAACTGTCAAATTACAGACCTATAGCTATTTTGTCACCCCTGGCTAAAATTCTGGAGAAGTGCATCCATAAACAACTCCTGAGCCATCTCATTCATCTCCTGGCTAATTCACAGCATAGTTTCAGACCATTCCACAGTACAACCACAGCTCTCCTTCTCTATGTTATTAATCAAAACCAAAACAACAATCAGCTTTCTTCTGCCCTCTTTCTTGACCTCTCCAAAGCCTTTGACATGGTCAGCCACCAACTACTCGTACACACACTTAAAATTATTCCCCTAGATGTCTAGGCTATCCAATGGTTCAAATCTTATCTGTGTGGTAGACAATAGGCTGAACTATGGCAGAACAAACTATGTTCCCTTCTACCTATCACCCTTGGGGTCCCTCAGGGCTCTAAATTAGCACCCCTATTATTTTCTATCTTTATTAATGACCTGTACACAGTCATCCCAACAGCCACCTGCATTCAATTTGCAGATGACTCCACTTTGATTTCCTCTGCCACCTCTGCTTTAAGTCTGCAGACTCTATCCCAAAATGTTTTTAATACTGTTGAAAATTAGCTCTGTAATCAATGTCTCCTATTAAATTCTAGCAAAATGAAGCTACTGCTTTTCTCCCCCTCCAACCTTTACTATAAAATCTAACAATGGCACTGTCATTGTCCCAGATCCCTGTACCAAACTCTTATCTGTGACAGCCGATAATAACCTCACGTTTGATATGCATATTAATCAAACTATTAAAAAAGTTAATAAAAACCTTGGCTCACTATACAAGATCAAACCTTTCCTTACTCCACTAGCTAGGATGGTAATTGCCCATACACATCTACTTTCCACCCTCCTTTATGCATCCCCTCTCTTCACGAACTTGAGTAAGTCTGACCTTAATAAACTCTAGCTGCTTTAATCATATTGCTAGATGTGCCACTGGAGCAGCATACAGAACACACCACTGTCTGAACCTAAAGAATCTAGGATGGCTAGAATTACCTATCCAACTTCAGTACAATCAACTAATAGTAGCACATAAAATTCTCTACCAACCTGAAAACATACCCGTACTTACAAAAATTATCACCCCTTACAGCAACCTCAAGACACTTCTCTCATCCAACAAATTACTAGTCCAAACCCTCAAAAGCAACAACTCATCTGGAGACTCTCTATATGCCAACTCTGTTGGCAAAATATGGAATTCACTTGCTGCTGAGCTTACTTCAGAACCCATTCTAAACCAATTCAAAAAAAATCTAAAACAGTACTTTCAAAGGCAATGGCTATGTCCTTGCTCTAATCCTGACTAACTCTGGCAATATAAACATGTGCAAGATGTCTTTTGGCCACTCCTACATTGCTTCTTAATTGTTACTCTATAACAAATCAGATTTATATATGACAGGATGAATGACTTTTATCCTATGTATTGTATCTGTAACAGTGCTTTAACTTGTTTAATGTAACAGTTTTTCTGTATGTATGGAACTTTTCTCCCCGGGCCTCCGCTAAAAATGGACAAGTATCCAGTCGGGCTATCCCGGTCAACAAATGTAAAATAAAATAAATAAATAAATAAATAATAAATACACCAACCAAGGCTGAAAGCATACTGCATCTGTTCCTCACTAATAAGGGAGTGTGTTGCACATCCCTTAGTTTAATGTCTTCTCTGGTAAGGTCAGACCACAAAATGGTCTTCCTTGAAGTAAAAATAAAACATGGAACCCCAGCTAACCCTATAATATTCAGGAACTACTCTAGGTCTAACTTCCTACCATTAAGTGATAACCTGGCAAAAGTTCAAGCCCCCATAAACCCTGAGAACACTACTGCCTACATGGAACTGTTCACAGAAACCCTATACAGGCATGTTAATAGTTGCATAAAGGAAGTTTTACCCCCAAAAAAGAAGTGTAGAACTAACTCAGAAAACAAGCCACTCTGGTGGAATCACAACATCAATAAGCTGTATAACAGAAGGAAGAAAATTATAGCAAAAATTAGGATGTGTAGCACCCACCAGGATAAAAGCATGCTCATCAAACTAAACAAACAACTTAGAAAACAGGCAAAGTCTAACAAGGCCAAATTTGAAGTAAAATTTGCCTCCCAGGCAGAGGACAACCACAAGGCATTCTTTAGCTATGTCCACAACCTCAAAGGCAATACAAAATTGTGTGCAGAGGTCATTGTTAATGGAGCCACCTGAGTTCATTCGTAATGGTCAAGAAATAAGCACGCAGCTTACAACGCTAATAAACTTTAATAAAAAACACAAAGCTTTCAGATAAAAATCCTTCATCAGTGTGATACAAAAAACAATTAAAACATGTCATCATATATAGAGTTACAGGATCATAAGACACAGCCTAACAAATCACAATTCAAGCTCAATTATCTGAGTATTAAAAAAAATTATAAACAAGTACATAAAAATCACTAAAAATCATTTGCCCAGACACAGTTGTTTGCATTTAAGTATTGGTTTGATAGTAACCATTTTATTAATCCCAGTTAGTTGGTCAGCTTGCATGCAGATTATCCACTCATATTCATTTAGTTCTAATTCATTATTAATGTCACCACCCCTTGGACTTTTATATAATACCTAAATCACTCTAAAAGTAAAAATGTGGTCAGTGCCCTGTTCAGCCAAATGTTTTGCTAATGCATTAGTCATTACACCCCTATATATCTCAGACCTATGTTCAATAATTCTTTCTTTAAGCTTCCTGGTTGGTTTATTTATATAAAAGCTCGTACAGCTTTTGCAAGTATCCAGATAAACAATAAGGGGTGTATTACATGTAGCAGTATATTTATATTTATAATTATATGTTTTGCCAATTACAGGATGAATAAAAGTATCAGAGCTACATATGGCATAACAACAGGAACAGTTAAAACATGGAAAAGTTCCTAGTTTGTTAAAAGTTTGCAGTCTTTTATTCAGAGTTAAATCCTTGTAACATAAATGACTTTCCAAGTTTGGGCAATTTCTATATGCAAAAGATGATTTGTTCCAGAAGAGCTTTTAAAATATTCCAATTATTTATTATAACTTTCCTCATAGCCTCTCTACATCTACTATATGTTGGTAGATAACATAAAATGCCATCATATCTATTAACATTAATATATTCCCTAGATGTACCTGAAGCAGAGAAATAAGGTTTAGCTTTATCTTTCTCTGTTTCATCACTTCTTTTCTAATATTGTCCAGAACATGTAAGTCAGAGCCCCTTTCTATAAACTCAGTTGTCATCTCAGCCATTTGATTAGAACATCATAAATCATCAGTATTGAGCCTGCTCATACGCAAATACTGACTTTTTATAATTCCTTTAAAAGTATGGCTGGCATGTATACTCGTTCTATGTAAATACTTTTCTATAGACACTTGTATTGATCTCAGAACCATCATATTCTAACTTGACATCTAGAAAATTAATTTCTGTTTTCGAGGAATTCATTTTAAATTCCAGGAAATCTGTTGTCTGATTAAGAAAGTCGACAAATTCAGTCAGTTTTTCTTCTTGTTCCTGCCATATTAGAAAAAACATCGTCCACAAAACGTTTATAGAAAAAGACTTTAGACCTATATCTTTCTGGCCCATTATAGACATATATATCCTCCCATTTACTTAGTGTGAAGTTAACTTAGGTGTTTGCAATAGGAGGGCCCATTGCTAAGCCAGCAGTTTGATGATAAAGCTGCTCAACAAAAATAAAGCCATTATTTTCAAGGACAAGCTCAAGTAATTTACAAATTGTTTCAATCTCTCTTGCCTTATATTCACTGTATTCACATAAAAGTTCTCTAATTGTATTTATACCATAATTATTAGGTGTTACAGTGAATAGAGACTTAATGTCTAGAGTAACAAATGCAATATCATAGTCATTCGATGTATTATATCAACCAGACAGTTTCACCAAAAATCATTGTTATCTCTAATAAAGATCTTTAAAAAATCAAATATTTCTTCAAGATATCCTGCAGATAAAGTGAAATTGGCTCAGTGTCCCAACCTTTACTGGATACTATAGGTATCATTGGAAGATGAAGAAGAGACTTATGAACCTTAGGTATACCGTATAGTACTGTAATTACAGGACATGACACAGTGAGATAATTAAAGATATCAACAGAAATACCATTCGTTAATTGTAATTCATAAATAGACATATTAATATTACTAATACATTTAGAAACATCCGCATTAGTCACTTTTTCAAAGGCACTGCTATCAGACAATAGTTCATTCATTGCTTGGATGTAATCAAGATTCATTAAAAGAATTGCACCGCCCTTATCAGCCTCTTTGATTGTAATATCATCATTATTCTGCAGTTTAAGCAGTGCTTCATATTCGTGCCTTGATAAATGATATGCTTTCCTAAAATTATTTTCATTAAATAACTTGTGTATTTGCTGTTCACAATTATCATAAAACGCGGTAATAACAGGGTTACTTATTGGAATAAATAGACTGGGCTTTTTATATATTTGGGGGGGGTTAGATGACAAAGAATCTTTAAATATCAATTTTAAATTTAAATTACAGGTAAATACCTTCAAGTTAATAAGAGTGTTCACCACAGTGTCCATGTTTGAAGGAATAAACTTAATGCCTTGGCTCAATAAGATGTTATCAGCTTCAGATAAAATTAAGTTACATAAATTAATTACAGAGTCCATTTTCAGGGAAGGTGATTGCTCAAATTGCTGAAAATTAATGGCAGCATCAAAATTACCTATTGATGTTTGTTTGATCTGCTGCATGTTAAAGGGCCGTTGTAGCCCTTTCTTCCCCCTGCTCTTTTTGTAGAATGGCCTCTGGAAGGATCCTGCCTGTCTTACCTTTTCTGGTAAGTTTGGTGTATAGCTTGTATATTTTTCAAAAAAACTCAGATCCATTCATAGACTGATGGCAAAGGGTTTTGTGTCAGTGAAGATATCACAGGAGCTAATGGAGCATGGTCATTGGTGGATTGTACAGGTATGCGACCAAACAGGAGAAGCAGTTTGTTGTATGTCGGAAGTATTAGGCTGCTCACTACCTAAAGGTATTTGAATATCATCAAATTCATACATAGAGCCATGCTGTGTGTATGTGACTTGTATAGATACATTCATTCCAGTTTCCTTAGGCCAAGAAAAGATGTTGCCAGAATGAAAGTCATTAATATCCCACATTAGCTTGCATCTCTTAATCATTTCCACTTGTCAGTCATAAGTACACAATCGATCAAGCATCTGATTTTACACGGATACAAAATCAGTGAACATAGGTGGAGCAGAAATTTCTTTTTCTAACTTATTTATCTCATCCTGCAAGTCACTTTCCACTTCAGAAAAGAATTGATTCATTAATGACATGTAGTCAAAATCAAGTTTCAGGTTTAGCTCCTGCCATTTTTTCAAGAGATCCGAGTAGGTGCTCCCGAAAGAGGCATTAAGCCCCCAAGGAACAACACCAAGTTCAGTATATGCTAAAAAGCTATAATGTTGCCATTGTAATTTCTTAAAAGATTTCTCCTTGTGTTACAACGTTTGAATACAATTCAAGCAGCTATCATCAATCTGTTGAGCAGTGAAACTATTATTAGCAGCAACATTATCCAACTGGTTCAATAGTAGATTTACATGCATAATCAAAGGTTCACTTAACAATCAGCCTTTAGATAAATTCTCTCCCTCTCTCATTTTTAATGGTGCCACCTATACTGAGCCAGTAGATATAGCAAATGTACTGGCTGTTAAATTCATCTCCTACTTTAACCCCTCTCTCCCCCTCGGCCTTCCCTCAGAAGATACCATCAAATATAACTACCCTGCTATCAGTAGGGAACAGGTCCTTAATGCTCTCTCTAAGACTAAGAACACTGCATCAATAGGCCCTGTGATATCTCAGGATGCCTTATAAATAGCATGAAACATGACATATCAAGCCCTCTGGCATTGTTATTTAACCGTAGCCACCAAACAGGTTTCACGCCTCACAAATGGAAAACAGTAACAGTCACCCCTCTTCACAAAGGTGGGCCAGCTACAGACCCTGGAAACTACAGATCCATAAGTCTCACTAGTCTTATATGCACATCCATGGAAAGAATTATCATGGAAATGATTAATAATGACATAGGAACCTCCAGACAATGGACCCAATCCAATTTGGTTTCATCAATGGCAGGTCGTCCCTACTCATCCTGGTGGACTTCTTTGATAAGGTCACCAAAGCAATGTATTTAGGCAAAATGGTTTTCACTCCCTACCTTGAGCTGGTCACGACACAATACCCCACTTGGGCATTGTTGACAAACTCAAAAGGTTAAGTATAAACCCTTATTGCATCCAGTGGATAGCCAGCTGGGTCACAGACAGGACCCAGGAAGTTAGAATTGGAGAGTCTACCTCTACAAAGAGGCCAGTCAAAAATGGAGTCCCTCAAGGATCAGTCTTGGGACAGCTCCTTTTTGGCATTTACTTGTCTGAAATCAAGGCCAATGTCAATTGCTTCTGAATAACTAAATTTGCAAATGATTTCAAATTAGGAGCAGTCATAGAACCTCCACTGACACAAATGTTCTCCATGAAGAACTGATGCACTCAAATAACTGGTGTCAGAGCCGTGGACTAAAAATAAATGCCAAGAAATGTATAATTGTATCCTTTGGGAAGTCATCCACTCCTGGTAACTATCATATTGACAACACACCCCAATAGATGACCTAGTAGTCAGGGACCTGGGGACACACATAGAAAGTAATCTAGCCTTTGACAATCATGTGTCTGCAGTAGTGAGAAAATCATTCTATGTTGTGCAACTTATAAACAAAGGTATCGCATCTAGATCCAACAAAATCATTGTTCCACTGTACTTTGTATTCATATTGAGTACAATGCCTACTTTGGTACATACCTAAGCAGGCATATCCAAAAACTGAAATGTCCACACTAAAAAGATACAGGGAGTAAGTAACATGTCTTATGCAGACTGCCTCAGGGCTCTATCCCTCTATACTGTCCCCTACAGGCTGTTAAGGGGAGAACTATGCTAGGCATACAAGGCATTGTCAGACCCCACCCTGATGGAATTCCTGCCTATTTGCAAAATAAACAGCACCAGAATTGCCCATTTTAAAGACTTAAACCTTGCCTGTGATATAAACAAGACCTGCTGGAGAGACAGGTATGTGTTCCAGAGAGTACCTCTTCTCTGGAGCAGGCTCCCCCTCTGTGTGAAGCAGACTTCGTTTCTAACCCAATTTAAGTGTAACTTGGACAGTTGGATGGGGCACAAGAAATTCATCCCTGGTTTGGCACTTATGTCTCTAATGGACACAGGCAAGCTGTAAATTGTTCATATCCCAGACCACTGCTTGTAAATGTTTCATCTCCCAAGCCCCTGCTTACACTTATCAAGGGAACCAGAACTTGACAGAGATTTGGAATGCATGGCTAGATTTGAAAATGCCCTTGTGATTGTTAGCCTAGTAAGCACCTACGCACCTAAGCTATGCTATTTGGTACACCAAAAGAGATGAGTAAAATGACAGCCAGTTGGTCAGTCACTTCCCCTAATATTGAATGGTTGAGGCATTTCCCTCATAGATGCAAGATACAAAGTTTGATTCTCACCTTTCGAAGGGAAATTGGCTAGTCGTAAAATGGCCCACAAGGGCAGCTAGACTAGTACTAACCTATGAACTTATATCTAGCTACCCTCCACATTGGGAGTTTGGTATGATCACTATGTGTCACTTTCTATACCCTTCGAAAAAAAAGTTGTCTAAGCTAAATGTGCAGTCAGCAACCTACCATAAAATGCCTTACATCCTAATAAAAGGAGTCAAGTTTTCCTTTGGCAAAGGGTTCTTATTTTCACATTGGAATATGCACTCAGCATAATATCTCCCCATTCTCCCAGTAACTGTTAGAGGCCACAAAGGGCTCTGAATAAAATTTGCAAGTTTATGATTGTCACCTTAAAGAAAGCTTCACTTTATTACTCTGACCAAAGTAAGATTTCTCTCAGTTGTTCAGAGCATAGCTTTAAAAACATGCACTTTAAGCTACAGACTCCACAGTCAGAATCATTATTCCTCACTTGCAAGAATGCTATAACTCAGAGCCCCCACCAGATCCTTGTATTCATCAGTGTCCTCTATCTGTATATTTTTACACATTGTTGTTCACTTTGCCACTTCAAGGGACTTCTCTGTTTGTGGTCACAGAGTGTGCAATGCACTGCCTCTATTATCTGAAACCCAAAATTCTTCAGGATTTTCAAAACTAAATTTGAAATTTGAGAACACTT
Organism: Protopterus annectens; assembly: GCF_019279795.1. Classification (NCBI taxonomy): domain Eukaryota; kingdom Metazoa; phylum Chordata; order Ceratodontiformes; family Protopteridae; genus Protopterus; species Protopterus annectens. The sequence goes on along the minus strand of NC_056735.1, from coordinate 1,977,661,441 downwards.
ATTAAGATGCATTGTTTGCAGCTGCTACTCAGACTTCTAAGGCATATTTTGACATGATGCCTGTTTTCTCCCATTTCTCTAAGATTATGGGTCTATGTTAAATATTCAAACATCCAAAATGTCGAACGTTACATGGTCGAGACCAAATGTTTGACATTTGGATGTTCGAATATCAAATAAAAAAAAAAGAAAAAAAGAAAAACACACCTTAACAGTGTGAGCAAGCCCCCCTGCACCCCCCACGTGGGGGCTGCGCCCCACACATCCCCCTACTTAAATATAACAACTCTGACACCACACTTCAGTGCAAAAAAGGGAAATTCTCCCTATCTGCATCGTACGGCACCGTTGAAGTCAGTCTTTGAACACTTGAAATTTCAAACGTTTTGTCTCGACCATGTAACATTTGAAATTGTAAGCATTCGAAGAATTGACATAGACCCGCGATTATCTGTCTGAACCAGTGAGGAACTGTACTCATAACATGTTATGAAAAAATTATATGTTCATGAGGTATGGCCAAGATGGCTAACTGAGAGCAGCAACTGGTAAAGGTGAATGAAAACTTTTCTCTGACCGAAAATATAATAAAAAATAAAAATTTTAGATATTTGGTAGCTAATTTTATTCACTAACAGAGAAAAGATTTATAGTTTTACATTCTTCAAAAGCTGTAATTTTCCTGTCACAATTTCAATTGCTTGGTTAAAAGAGAAGGGACTTCAGCATGAATCACTCAAGAAATGGTACTCAGAATTCTTGTGCTAAGAACATACAGTTACTAATATCTAGTATACAGGATGTACTACTTAAAATAGACAAGCTGATTACCAAACTAGTAAGTTTCAAAGAAGAGACCAGAAAGAAGATGAAACATTTAGAAATTCTTATAAAACAACAAAGTGCACAAATCAGCAATATGGAAGAAGCTTAAAATGAGCATAAAGGGAGAATAACTGAAGGCGAGTCTCAGATTGAATTTCTTTTAAAACAAAATAACTGGCTCATAGAAAAAGTGGATGAATTAGAAAAAAGACTCAGACAAAGTAACGTCAGAATGCATGGTATACCTGAAAAGTATGAGGGAGACAATATCATACACTTCTTAACAACCTGAGTACATAAAACATTAAATCTAACTGAAACTTTATCTTTTGGAATTGAATGGGCACAGAGATCTCTGACAGTACCATTAAAGAAGGAAAACTCACCACCATGTTCAATTATAGTTAAGTTTATGTCTAGCTTAGAACTTTAACTTTTCAGAGTTCTGCATTGTCTTCATTTTTGCCTGATTGAATTATTTTATATATTTGCTGACTGAATTATTTTATATATTTGCTGGCATTATTTTTTTTTTGTTTCTGATCTCTTATGAAATGGGCCCCCCCATTTCTGTGGTGGTGTTAAAGTTTATAAAACTGGTCTAAAAGCTTTTTTCTTATCTGATTGCTTCAAGGCTTGCTGATTTAAAGTAGCCCTGTTTGTAAATTTCTGCATACACTGTTAGAAACTCCTTGTGTTCTGACTGAAGAGTGCTCTCAAACAATCTGTAAATATAATCACTGATAAGTATAATTATTGACACTTTAACTTTACAGAGTTCTGCATTGTCTTAATTTTTGCCTGTTTGAATTATTTTATATATTTGCTGACTGAATTATGTTATATATTTGCTGGCATTGTTTTTTGTTGTTGTTGTTTCTGATCTCTTCTGAAACTGATTTTCTCCCTCCCAGCCACCCTATTCCTGTGATGTTTGTTATAGTAGGTGGCTTTGCAGTTGCCAGCCCCTACTGTAAATTTGATCTGGGACACTCCTCCCAGTCTAGTGTTCATTCTACCTAATACAGAGAGAACATTTGAGAAGGCCAACCCACCTAGGTTCTTAACCTTGAATTGTCTTCTGCTCCTCTTTCCTCCCCTTGCACTTTAGTAACAAAAAAAAAATCCCCTTGGGTTCTGACTGAGTGCTGAGTGTGCTTCTCAGCTGATAAGTATATTTTTGGCACTTCTTAACTGTTCAGAGTTGAATAAAACAACTATTGAATTTAGTTCAGAATACATTTTGAATAAATTGCATTTATTTAAACTGTATTTGCTTTAATACTGCTACACACTCAAGTGTGCTAGATTGCACTGCACTTGAATTGTTTCTAGTGCTGTTTTAGCTGCTTTCTGAAAAAAAATCTAAGCTTGTTTTCTGCCTTTCCTGTAATTAGTTTAGTGCAGATACAGATTTGCTGTATCCAGGCCTGTTGGTAAGCTTCTGAGCCCCCCAAGCCTTTTGTGTTGGAGGGAAGCCTTCTAGCTTATCAGTGGGAGTGGTAAGCACTAGGTAGCCATCTACCACAAGAGGAGTGGTTCCTGGCCCAGAAATTGTAGTTTATTGGCTGTTTGGGCAGTTTTTCCATCTCTTTCAACTTTCTGGTTTAAAAGCCCCTGTTTGCACTTTGTTTCCTGCCTTTCCTGTAACTAGTCTAGCCCGGATACAAATTTGCTGTATCCAGGACCATTGGTAAGCTTCTGAGCCCCCCAAGCCTTTCTGTGTTGGAGGGAAGCCTTCTAGCTTATCAGTGGGAGTGGTCAACACTAGGTAGCCTATCTACCACAAGAGGAGTGGCTTTTGGCCCATAAATTGTAGTTAATTGGCAATATGGGCAGTGTTTCAATCTCTTTCAACTTTCTGGTTTAAAAGCTCACATTTGTGCTTGTTTCCTGCCTTGGTGCTGCGGTAACATTGTCGCCTCACAGTAAGGCGTTGTCCTGTTCGATTCTCAACTAGAGCGTCTTCTGTGTGGAGACATGTGTGAATGGGCATACCTTCATTGAAGGTTGTGCGTCAGGGCTGGCAACTCGGCACGTAAAAATCTATTGCCAATCATTAGCGGACCGGAGTTCCACTGTGGCGACCCCTAACCGGGAAAAGCCGAAATATACAACAACAACAACAGTCTAGTCCAGATACAGATTTGCTGTATCCAGGGCTGTTGGTAAGCTTCTGAGCCCCCAAGCCCTTTTGTGTTGGAGGGAAGCCTTCTAGGTTATCAGTGGGAGTGGTAAGCACTAGGTAATCTATTTACCACAAGAGGAGTGGTTTCTGGCCAAGAAATTGCAGTTATTGGTCGTTTGGGCAGTTTTTCCATCTCTTTCAACTTTCTGGTTTAAAAGCCTGCATTTGCACTTGCTACCCGCCTTTTCTGTAACTAGTGTAGTCCAGGTGCAGAACTGATGTATCCAGGACTGTTTGTAAGCTTCTGAGTGGTGCCAAAGTCTGCTCTTCAATTTTTCCCTTAGATCTGCTAGTTCTCTCCTCTCCTCTCCTGGATTTTTACTAGCTTATCAGTTTAGCACTTTACCAGACTTCTTGTAGCAATTATTGTAGCACACAAAAGTGCTACCAGCACTAAACGTTCTACAAGGAAACAGCTCCAGTATTTATTAATGCCCACCCTCCAGGCATGTCTAAATGTCAGTTCCCTGTGCTTTCTCCTATTAACCTGGTAAACTTGGGCATCCTGAGACAAAGTATCAACTGCCTCATGTACACTGACAACCCTCTCCTCTTACCTCCCAACACTCGGACTTGTGAGAGATGCACTTATATATCCAAATTGGAAGCCATGCACTCTCCAGCCAAGACTGGAATAGCTGGTCAAGAGGAGAAGGTCAACACTTGCACCACGCCACATGGAACACATAGCCCTGCAGAACACACACCAGCACTGCCTTCACATAAAAATGCAAACCACACACCCACCTTCATGGAGGTTCTCAATAAAAATCTACCCAAACAGCAGAGACCTCCAATGCAGAAATGCACCTGACCACTACAACATAACACTAATCATGAGACACATAACTCTACTAAACAGTGTGCCACTCAACCAAAGTCCCTAAGGCAAAGCAGCATGCCCAACACACTAGTCATAGGTGACTTGATAGTGAGGCACACTGATGTCCCACTCACTAGGTTGAATAAGGAGAAAGTAACAGTCAGCTGCCTGTCAGGCACCAGGATTCACCACATAACACACGCACTCAAGTCCCTCAACAACAGGTATAAATATGACTCCATCATTGTACATGTGGGTGTGAATGACCTGAGAAGTACCTCCCTAGACTACATGAAAAAAGACATGGAGGAGCTTTTGGATTATGTAGCCCAGGGGGGTATGACCCTAGCCCTGAACAGCATCCTACCATCACCCAGAATGACACCACAGTACAAGCAGAAAATAATTGATTTCAACAATTGGCTAAGTTTTTGGTGTTATTCTAAGGGGATCCAGTATCTGTCTGCCTGGGATGACATGATTGAAAGACCTCAAGGCTTTGCCAGAGATGGCCTGCATATGTCACTCCTGGGCTTCTGGATACTGGCCAAGGCTCTTGCCATCCCTATAGTCCCTTTTTTAGGTGGTGTTTCAAAAACCAAATTACCACTGTAACACCTACAAACAAATGCAATCTGAGAGTCATGCTGCTCAACACTAGAAGTCTAAATCTCAAAATGCACTTGCTCGAAGCATTCCTTAAAATGGAGAACATCGACATTTGTGCTGTAATAGAGACCTGGTTCAAAGCAGCAGAAAGCACTATTGCACTACCAGGCTATAACTCATTCCACACCTTTTGGCCCCAGAACTTGGACCGAAGCTCCAAAGGCGGTGGTGTTTCCATATTCATAAAGGATGTACACACCTCCAGACTGGTAGCCCAACATAAAGCATCTGAGATACTTCAGGTGCAGCTAACATTGGGTAAGACAGCAATTCAGGTCGTAGCCTGCTATAGGTACCCAACCATGTCTCAAGACTCACACTCCATGTTCCTAAGCACCCTGGAGAATATTAGGGTCCAACCTAACACTCTCATACTGGGTGACTTCAACTACCCCTCTATTAACAGGGAAAACTACTCATGTACCAACACACTTGCCCAATGCTTTCTGGAATTCATTAATTCCAATGCACTGACCAGCTTGTTCTTACCCCCACTAGAGGTAGCAACATCCCTGACCTGGTCATTACTAACATGGGTGATCGTTGCTCTACACCAATAGTCAATTCCTCCCTGGTTAGATCCGACCACAAACTAATCACCTTGGAAATCCACATCCCTCCCACCCCACCCTACCCCCACAAAGGTAACCACCATGAAAAACTTCTCCAAAGCTAACTTTGGGCTCCTAAAAACAGAGGTGGCTAACTACACAGCACCCATACAAATGGAGAATAGTTGCATTACTGCCGAATCATACACCAATGCACTGTATGAACACGTACACAAATGCATGGATTCCACCATACCCAATAGAACCAAGACGCTCTCCTCAAAAAAGGAAGCCAATCTGGTGGCCACCTGCCATAAACAAACTCTACAACAGAAGGAGGAAACTGATGGGGAATAAGATGAAGTCTCAAGACTGGAAAAACTCCCTTATCAGCCTCAACAAAAGGTTAAGATCCCTCATCAAATCCTCTAAAGCTAGCTATGAAAAGAGAATTCCAGCAGATAGTAAAGACAACCACAAGGCCTTCTATAGTTATGTAAAGAATCTCCACGGCAATACCCAGAATTGCTCTGAGCTAAAACACAATGGTACCTCCTATACTGAGCCAACCAATATTGCCAATATACTGGCTGATAGATTCAGTGCTAACTTCACCCCTCTATCCCCCCCAAAGGACCAATCACAATACCAGTAAATTGCCAGGTACGCAGTATTACTGCTGCACAGGTTAAAATAGCACTGTCCAAGGCCAATAATACAGCTTCTGTTGGACATGACAATATCCCTGCCTGTGTCCTACATGAACTACAGAGTGAACTGACACCTCACCTCTGTGCCCTGTTCAATCACAGCCTCACCTCAGGCTTTGTTCCTACTGAATGGTGCACTGCTACAGTCATCCCTCTCCACAAAGGAGGAGCAACTACAGATCCCGGGAATCATTGCCCAATTAGCCTGATGAGTCTGATATGCGCATCATCATAGACCTAATAAACAAGGATATAGGGAAGCTCCAAACTCAGTTTTGTGATGGGTAGATCATGCCTGCTCAACTTGGTCGACTTCTTTGAGTCAGTCACCAGACCTGTGGATGAAGACAAGGTGGTTCATACAGCCTACCTTGATTTGGCCAAGGCCTTTGATACCATTCCCTACTCAAGAATCATAGAAAAACTCACTAAGCTAGGCATCAACCCCTATATCACTAGGTGGGTTGCAAACCGGTGCACAGATAGAACCCCCAGTGTGAAAGTAGCTGACTCCAAGTTAGACTGCTGACCAGTCATGAGTGGAGCCCCACAGGATTCAGTCCTGGGTCCTCTCCTGTTTGGTATCTACTTCTCTGAAGTCCAGGCCAACACGAAGGGACTCTGGCTGACAAAGTTCACAGACATCTGCAGGTTGAGAGATATTATTAACTCCCCAAGTGATGTTGACATCCTACAGAAAGGCCTCAATGACACCAATGACTGTTATCAGAACCATGTCCTTAAGCTCAATGCCAAACAATATGTCATCATCCCCCTTGGGAAAAACCTGGTTCCCTTGAATTACCACATTGATAGTAGTTCACTGAACACAAAAGACGTTATAAGAGATCTGGGACCACAGGTTGACAGCAGCCTCTCTTTTGACCAGCTTGTTTCCACTGTGGTCAGAAAGTCCTTCTATGTGGCACATCTCATTACTAAGGGTTTTGCATCCAGGAAGAAAGAGGTCATTGTCTCCCTCTACTCTTCCCTCATTACGTCAGTCATCAAGTACAATGTCCCATTTGGCATGTACCTCACTAGACACCTGCAATAACTGGAGAGGCCACAAAAGTACCTCACAAAGAGGATCCTAGGCCTTAAACACTTGTCCTATATGGACAGACTCAAAAAACTCCAACTATTCTCTGTCTCATATCGCCTACTTAGAGGCGATCTCTGCTTAACTTACAAAGCCATATCTGACCCAGCTCTGTTAGAAATGCTGCATCTAAAGAAATCCCAATATCTCTGCACCACATGCTCCAGAGACCTCAACCTCATTACCAAAATCAACATAACATGCTGGAGGGACAGGTTCATAACCCAGAAACTGCCCATGCTATCGAATAGACTTCCCATACATGTCAAGCAGAGCACCTCACTGGCCCTCTTCAAGAGAAATCTTGATGAGTGGATGGGAAATAGAAAATTCACCCCGGGGACCACTCCAGTGTCTCTACTCGACAGAGGTACTAGGAAGTAAGGTTGGGTGGCATGATGCCAGGGTAATCCTATGGGCTAGGCTTGTAAAGGCTCCAGGGCCATTAGCCTAGTACACATGTATGAACCTATGAACCTAAGATCAAATATTACAAACAGCACAGTCCCGCCCATCTATTAAAGTGAGCAAACATTCAGTCAGATTTGATAAAGATTATTCTAGTAAAGTAATGAGTAAAATAAAACCATGTTTACTACTGATCAAGGAACTTAGGAAAACATTATTAAAGCCACTTTGGCCTACAAAGATTAAAGTATTACTTTCAGAAGAAATCAAAATATTTGACATGCAGGAGGAGGCATCTACTTTTACTTTTTTTAACAACAGTAAAATCCTTAATAATGCTGAAGAAATGGAGTGGAACAGTATATCCCTCAAATGATAGAGATGAATTCCTGGAAAACTGCTTCTAAAATTAAAAAGCTTAAAAACAAGTGACTTTTATTCTCTGATTGCAGAACTTATATTTTCTGAAACAATAGTTTTGTCCTTTAAGTAAAAAGATTGTACTGGATTTTAAGCTTCAAAAAGTATGTAGTTATATTTTAAGCTAAAACATTTTTCATGATGAGAAATATAAATGGCCAGTTTTAATGTTTTACTATATAGAGAGTAAAATATTTAATATACTTCATTTAACTAAACTTATATGAGTTTTTAAATGTTAAACAAATACTTCCTGTAAGAGAATGCCATTAAAATATAAGCACTAGAACTTGTAACTTTAAGACCATATAAGTTAAGAATTTTATTTTATTTATTCAACTTTGCTTAGCATGTGCATTGCTGAGTTAACTGAATGCCAGATTTAAGTACTATGCTAATTAGAAGTGTTAAAGTACTGGTGATTTTGTAATCTTTTATTCCTGTGTAAGATATTCCTTTCACAAATCTTACATCATCTCTGATATCCATGGAAACAGAAAGTATACATGTGAGAACTCTACTCAAAATAACATCTTTTTTCTTTTCTTAGAAATGAAGACTTATTAGAAGAAAAGCTGTAGTAATGTTTTACATTGACCTGTTGCTAACATATAATTTGCTACATTTTATAGAATGTTAATAGCTTATGTTGTAGTGGTATTAATTCTCATTGTATATATTAAGTTTACTTTTTTCACCCAGCAGGGAATCACCAACAGTGCTTGCAGTTATGCAGGTTTGGAGTCTTGTCAGATTAGCTAATAGAAGTAAGATGTTAAGCAAAAAGGCACAAATCAATAATATCTGAAATCCTCACACTAATAAGCTTACTTCAGGCATAGAGGAAATGCCTAATATTTTTTTATAAAAAAATCTATGAGTATCTTAATAAAGATAACAATAATAATCCTGATGATTACAAACTGAAAGGTATGTAAAGAAAAATGTTACTAATAAACTTAATGACCAACAAATATCTCTGTTGAATAAGCTTATTAACCTGATAGAAGTTAAATAAGCTTTAAAAAAGGGAAACATTATAAAGCTCCAAGGTTAGATGGTTTACGTATAGAATTATATTGTCTGCTTCTGTTAAATATTTTGGAACTACTGAGTGATGCTTTCAGGATAATTCAGAGTAACAGAATAATTTCTCCCTCATGGAAAATTTCTGTAATCTCATCTATATGTAAACAAAGAAAGGATAAGAAATTAGATTCCTCATATAGATCTATTCCATTACTAAATATAGACTGTAAAATATTTGCTTCCATTTTCATCACAAAATTAAGAGATATAGTAGATTAACAGAGATCAAATGGTACTTATAGTCAATAGATTAATGTATGATAATATTAAAAGAGCAGTAACTGTTTTAGATTCAGCAAAAGGAATGAACAATAAACTGTCCCTAATTAGTTTATATATTGAGAGAGCTTTTGATTCTGTAGATTGGAACTGCTTATTTACAACTTTATAAGCATTTGCATTTCCAGAACACTTTGTTGCAATATTAAAACAAAACTGTATAGAGACTCCAAAGTTTATGTTAAAATTGGATCTTACATTTCTCAAGGATTCACTTTAAACAAAGGCACAGAGCAGGGGTGTCCCTTGTCCCCTGTTCTATTTGCTTTAGTTACTGAACCCTTAGCTAATAGTATACAAATCAATGCAAAATTGATGGATTCTCAATTAACACAAGGTGTCAATCTAAAATACAGCATTTTGCAGATGATATTTTGCTAACTATAGGAAATTTAAATTTTTCAATCAAAGAAATAGATAAGGAAATTGAAATGTTTCAAGAAGTATCACTGCTAAAATTTAATAATAATAAAAGTGAATCTTTAGTGTTAAATCAGTTGCTAGATAGTAAGTTTAAAGACAAATATAACTATAATGGAAAGAAAAAGAACTAAAATATTTAGGAATAAAAATCTATCAAGATGTGAGTAAGATTATTAATAATAATTTTGAAAGAAAGTGATTGAAGAAGTATTACTTCTTACCAAAAAAATGGTATGAATGTTTTTTGTTTACTTTTGAGGATAGGTTAGCACTTATTAAAATGATTATATTACCCAAGATTTTATATATTTTATATATATATATATATATATATATATATATATATATATATATATATATATGTAGCATTTGATAGCGTTAATACCTGACAAAAAAAACTTTAAAGAAAATGGAAAAAATATTAACTTCAATCTTATGGTATCCTAAAAATGAGACTTGCTTATAGAAATCATATAAGATTAATAGAGTATGGTGGTATTAGCTTCCTAGATGTAGAATCTTATTCTATTGCTGCAGATTTTAACTGTGTTATAGTCTGGAAAGATCCAACTTACACTAGTCAATGGAAACCCATTCAGGAGCAGATTATACTAAATTCTTATAAGTTTGTTAAATATGATAAATTAGAAGCATGTAACAATCCTTTCATCTGGTTAACAAAATGTACCTTAGAATAAAATTCATTCCAGCCTTTAGACTTTGCATAACTCTGCACATATGAAATCAATTTTAAAACAGTTAAGAAATTTGTTTCAAAACTCCATTAATATCAACATTTTTTGGCTTTCCCATTGCACACACCTCTAGATTTAAGGAAACTCAGAACAATGTTAAAATTAATTTATTAAAAAGGAATGGATTAGTGGTGTGGTCTGGTTGCTTTGAAAAAGGAATAGTTAAGTCACGAGAATATTTAATGAAATAATGTAAATTGGATGAATCAGCAAACCAGTTAATATTATCCATCAGTAAGAAATTAAATGAATTTGTAGATAATATGAGTGAAGAGGAACACAACACTGTTCCACTATTATATGAATATATGAATGATATCATTGAAGGTAGACTGACCTACAAAGGAATCTTGCTCAAGTTATAGATGATAATTATAAATAATAATTTTGATGCAAAATTCTGGAACTTTTTAGATAGTAGTGGGTTGAGTGACTCAATAGATGGTAAGAATAAAACTTTGTTACTTAAATCGGTTAGTCAAACTTCTTTATACTGGAAAGTTTTTATGTAGAAATATATACATAGAATGTTTGTTACACCCTATAAAATCTCTAAGTTTAGTAAAATGATTTCTTCAGTTTGTTAGAGATGTAGTAAAGATGTATAAGCTGAATGGCTACACATATTTATAGAGTGTAAAAAATTAAATTTGTATTGGGTAAAGGTAATATGTTTTTTAAGGGGTTATAGTCTGCTAATTCTGCTTTAACTAGATCAGTAATACTAATGAATGTTCCACTTTCTGTATCTGTAAAACCCAAACAGCAAAAAATGTTTTGGACTCTCTTGACAGTTTCTTGAAAAGTTATTACAAAAAATTGGAAATCGAACTCAGTTCCTATGTTCAAAGAATTTTTAACTTTAACAGCAATACTATGTAAAACTGAAAAAGAAGTGATCCGAATAAGATCTATAAGTGGTTGGGATAACTTGGAAATGTTGCTATTGAACTACCAAGACTCTTAATGCATTAGTTGTATAAGATTACTTTGATGATTCCATGTATCCCTATCATTGTATAACAATATGTGATGTTGAATTTCTTCCTTTATGTGTATATATTGCAAATATGTTAAATTTATAAAATATTCTTATAAAAAAAAGTATGTCTATAGGTGAATACTAGGCTAACAGCCCAGAAAGGCCTTTATATGCCTAGTGAATAACCCAGCATTAGAATCAAACCCTGCATCTTGTATCTGTGATGTGAAAACCATAGCCATTATGCCAAAAACCCACCTCCCAAGTAAGCATTAGGCTAGCTACCTTTGTGGGCCATTGTAAGCCTAGCTAATTTCCTTTTCAAAGGTGAGAATCAAATCCTGTACTTTGTGTATGCAAGTTAAATACATTAACCATTATACCATCCCTGCATAACATATGTACTGCTTGTTCTGAGTGCTTTGTCAAGTGATCTGCCTTTACCACATTTTGGTAAATATAACATCTGGTCTTGCAGTGACTACTCTGTATTTTTTTTAGTAATTGCACTTTATTTAAGTATAGTTTATTTGTTAAAGTAATGGTTAGATTGTCTGTAACGTCTGGACTCAGTCATTTTCACTTTGATAGACATAGATGAACCTTAGTTGCTGTATTGTTGTCAGTATTATGTATAGATAGTACTGATCATTCCATGGTTTGTGAAACCATCAAGAAATTCAGCCTATTTTGACATCTGACAATAGGCTGAAAATAGTAGGTGCCACACCTCATTTTACT